>NW_027315894.1:20000-30000 GCF_026437365.1 Eucyclogobius newberryi
GGGGGAGGCAGGGGGAGACAGGGGGAGACAGGGCGAGGCAGGGGGAGACAGGGGGAGACAGGGGGAGGCAGGGGGAGGCAGGGGGAGGCAGGGGGAGACAGGGGGAGACAGGGGGAGACAGGGGGAGACAGGGCGAGGCAGGGGGAGACAGGGGGAGGCAGGGGGAGGCAGGGGGAGGCAGGGCGAGGCAGGGGGAGGCAGGGGGAGACAGGGGGAGGCAGGGGGAGGCAGGGGGAGGCAGGGGGAGGCAGGGGGAGACAGGGCGAGGCAGGGGGAGACAGGGGGAGACAGGGGGAGACAGGGGGAGACAGGGCGAGGCAGGGGGAGACAGGGGGAGGCAGGGGGAGGCAGGGGGAGACATGGCGAGGCAGGGGGAGGCAGGGGGAGACAGGGGGAGACAGGGGGAGACAGGGGGAGGCAGGGGGAGACAGGGGGAGACAGGGCGAGGCAGGGGGAGACAGGGGGAGACAGGGGGAGGCAGGGGGAGACAGGGGGAGACAGGGGGAGACAGGGGGAGGCAGGGGGAGACAGGGGGAGACAGGGGGAGGCAGGGGGAGACAGGGGGAGACAGGGCGAGGCAGGGGGAGACAGGGGGAGACAGGGGGAGGCAGGGGGAGACAGGGGGAGACAGGGGGAGACAGGGGGAGGCAGGGGGAGACAGGGGGAGACAGGGGGAGACAGGGGGAGGCAGGGGGAGACAGGGGGAGACAGGGCGAGGCAGGGGGAGACAGGGGGAGACAGGGGGAGGCAGGGGGAGACAGGGGGAGACAGGGGGAGACAGGGGGAGGCAGGGGGAGACAGGGGGAGACAGGGCGAGGCAGGGGGAGACAGGGGGAGACAGGGGGAGACAGGGGGAGGCAGGGGGAGGCAGGGGGAGACAGGGGGAGACAGGGGGAGGCAGGGGGAGACAGGGGGAGACAGGGCGAGGCAGGGGGAGACAGGGGGAGACAGGGGGAGACAGGGGGAGGCAGGGGGAGGCAGGGGGAGACAGGGCGAGGCAGGGGGAGGCAGGGGGAGACAGGGGGAGGCAGGGGGAGGCAGGGGGAGGCAGGGGGAGACAGGGCGAGGCAGGGGGAGGCAGGGGGAGACAGGGGGAGGCAGGGGGAGGCAGGGCGAGGCAGGGGGAGACAGGGGGAGACAGGGGGAGGAAGGGGGAGACAGGGGGAGACAGGGCGAGGCAGGGGGAGACAGGGGGAGACAGGGGGAGGCAGGGGGAGGCAGGGGGAGGCAGGGGGAGACAGGGGGAGACAGGGGGAGACAGGGGGAGACAGGGCGAGGCAGGGGGAGACAGGGGGAGGCAGGGGGAGGCAGGGGGAGACAGGGCGAGGCAGGGGGAGGCAGGGGGAGACAGGGGGAGGCAGGGGGAGGCAGGGGGAGGCAGGGGGAGGCAGGGGGAGACAGGGCGAGGCAGGGGGAGACAGGGGGAGACAGGGGGAGACAGGGGGAGACAGGGCGAGGCAGGGGGAGACAGGGGGAGGCAGGGGGAGGCAGGGGGAGACATGGCGAGGCAGGGGGAGGCAGGGGGAGACAGGGGGAGACAGGGGGAGGCAGGGGGAGACAGGGGGAGGCAGGGGGAGACAGGGCGAGGCAGGGGGAGGCAGGGGGAGACAGGGGGAGGCAGGGGGAGGCAGGGCGAGGCAGGGGGAGACAGGGGGAGACAGGGGGAGGCAGGGGGAGACAGGGGGAGACAGGGCGAGGCAGGGGGAGGCAGGGGGAGACAGGGCGAGGCAGGGGGAGACAGGGGGAGACAGGGGGAGACAGGGGGAGACAGGGCGAGGCAGGGGGAGACAGGGGGAGGCAGGGGGAGGCAGGGGGAGACAGGGCGAGGCAGGGGGAGGCAGGGGGAGACAGGGGGAGGCAGGGGGAGGCAGGGCGAGGCAGGGGGAGACAGGGGGAGACAGGGGGAGGCAGGGGGAGGCAGGGGGAGACAGGGCGAGGCAGGGGGAGACAGGGGGAGACAGGGGGAGACAGGGGGAGACAGGGGGAGACAGGGCGAGGCAGGGGGAGACAGGGGGAGGCAGGGGGAGGCAGGGGGAGACATGGCGAGGCAGGGGGAGGCAGGGGGAGACAGGGGGAGACAGGGGGAGGCAGGGGGAGACAGGGGGAGACAGGGGGAGACAGGGGAGGCAGGGGGAGGCAGGGGGAGACAGGTGCAGCTGTGGACACTTTGGCCTGTGTGACTTTGGGAGCAAACGTTAAAAGGGTTTTAATTTGGGTCAAAGGTCGTGTCTTTATCATTTCATGTTTTGAATTTAAAATCATGATTTAAACCAGACGAGACTTTGACACGATTCATCAATAATTCAGACATAAATGCATCGTGTTGCTTTATTGAATTCAATATTATTCCATGTCACATTGTTGCTGTGGCTCTAACGACACAGAGGAGCACCTCATGACATCATCATGACATCATCATGACATCATCATGACATCATCATGACATCATCATGACATCATCATGACATCATCATGACATCATGCAGTGGACTCCACTTCATTTAGTCTAATATTTGATTTAAAAACACTTTCACCTTTACATTGTTCATGTTCTTATCCTTGTTGTGGATTATTCAAACAAATGCCGTTGTGTTCTTGGACGTAGAAGGATAAAGTCACGTTGTGTCACTTCTTCACGCTTCAGCCTCTGGTGTTGACTCATCGCCTTGTTTGCTCCGGTCACATCTCTGACCTCTCTGTCCGGTCACAGCTCTGTCCGGTCACATCTCTGACCGCTCTGTCCGGTCACAGCTCTGACCTCTCTGTCCGGTCACATCTCTGACCGCTCTGTCCAGTCACAGCTCTGACCTCTCTGTCCGGTCACATCTCTGACCGCTCTGTCCGGTCACAGCTCTGACCTCTCTGTCCGGTCACAGCTCTGTCCGGTCACATCTCTGACCGCTCTGTCCGGTCACATCTCTGACCGCTCTGTCCGGTCACAGCTCTGACCTCTCTGTCCGGTCACAGCTCTGTCCGGTCACATCTCTGACCGCTCTGTCCGGTCACAGCTCTGACCTCTCTGTCCGGTCACAGCTCTGACCTCTCTGTCCGGTCACAGCTCTGACCTCTCTGTCCGGTCACATCTCTGACCGCTCTGTCCGGTCACAGCTCTGACCTCTCTGTCCGGTCACAGCTCTGTCCGGTCACATCTCTGACCGCTCTGTCCGGTCACATCTCTGACCGCTCTGTCCGGTCACAGCTCTGACCTCTCTGTCCGGTCACATCTCTGACCGCTCTGTCCGGTCACAGCTCTGACCTCTCTGTCCGGTCACATCTCTGACCGCTCTGTCCGGTCACAGCTCTGACCTCTCTGTCCGGTCACAGCTCTGTCCGGTCACATCTCTGACCGCTCTGTCCGGTCACATCTCTGACCGCTCTGTCCGGTCACAGCTCTGACCTCTCTGTCCGGTCACAGCTCTGACCTCTCTGTCCGGTCACAGCTCTGACCTCTCTGTCCGGTCACATCTCTGACCGCTCTGTCCGGTCACAGCTCTGACCTCTCTGTCCGGTCACATCTCTGACCGCTCTGTCCGGTCACAGCTCTGTCCGGTCACAGCTCTGACCGCTCTGTCCCGCTGCAGGTGCCAGTGATGATGGTGGAATCAGCTTCGGAGACCCTTCGAACGACGCCGTCCAATCAGAATGGAGTCAGCAGCCTCACCAGCCAATCGGACGCCGGGGGAGGCAGAGAGGGCGGGTCCAACGGCGACACTAACGGCGAGATCAGCCCCGTAGATTTACTCCACCTGCAGCAGCAGCAGGTGCGTGTGCTCCGCCCCTTTTCTCACCTTCACCTGTTCCAACTCACCAGCTTCATCCTCCTGATTCTTCACAATATAGCAACAAATACATATAATAATCATAACTATTTTAGAAACTTTTTAGTTCAATTTATCGTCCAAAAACAGGTTTAAATGTAAATAACTTGTTTTTTATCCGGCTATTTTTGCCATTTTTAACTCTATGTTCCAAAGAGTCACAAACCTAAACCAGGACTAAACCAGGACTAAACCAGGACTAAACCAGGGACTAAACCAGGACTAAACTTGGACTAAACCAGGGACTAAATCAGGACTAAACCAGGACTAAACCAGGACTAAACCAGGACTAAACCAGGTCTAAACCAGAACTAAACCAGGACTAAACCAGGACTAAACCAGGACTAAATCAGGACTAAACCAGGACTAAACCAGGACTAAAGCAGGACTAAACCAGGACTAAACCAGGACTAAACCAGGTCTAAACCAGGTCTAAACCAGGACTAAACCAGGACTAAACCAGGACTAAACCAGGACTAAACCAGGACTAAATCAGGACTAAACCAGGACTGAACCAGGACTAAACCAGGTCTAAACCAGGTCTAAACCAGGACTAAATCAGGACTAAACCAGGTTTAAACCAGGACTAAACCAGGACTAAACCAGGACTAAACCAGGACTAAACCAGGGACTAAACCAGGTCTAAACCAGGTCTAAACCAGGACTAAACCAGGACTAAACCATGACTAAACCAGGACTAAACCAGGACTAAACCAAGACTAAACCAAGACTAAACCAAGACTAAACCAGGACTAAACCAGGTCTAAACCAGGACTAAACTTGGACTAAACCAGGGACTAAACCAGGACTAAACCAGGACTAAACTTGGACTAAACCAGGGACTAAACCAGGACTAAACCAGGACTAAACCAGGGACTAAACCAGGTCTAAACCAGGACTAAACCAGGGACTAAACCAGGTCTAATCCAGGACTAAACCAGGGACTAAACCAGGACTAAACCAAGACTAAACCAGGATTAAACCAGGTCTAAACCAGGACTAAACCAGGACTAAACCAGGACTAAACCAGGGACTAAACCAGGACTAAACCAGGGACTAAACCATGTCTAATCCAGGACTAAACCAGGACTAAACCAGGACTAAACCAAGACTAAACCAGGACTAAACCAGGACTAAACCAGGACTAAACCAGGTCTAAACCAGGACTAAACCAGGACTAAACCAGGACTAAACCAGGACTAAACTAAAGAGCTGAAATGGGCTGAATTAAAGTGTGAACGGGCCAGAAAATCAGATCATAAACGTCTGAACATAGTTTTGTGGCATTATTTCTTCACTTGAGGCAGAGTTTATGATTATTATAATATGTAAAACATCCAGCTCAGTTATTACAGTTGAATTCTTTGGTGCTGCGTTTGTTTTGTGTGATGGTTGTTTTGTTGGTTTGTTGTTTACTTCACGACACTTTTGACCTTCAACAACGACAACAAGTGTTTGTGAAATATTTGTCTTACTTCATTGATCTCGTGTGTGTTTTTTAAAGTTTTCTATAAGTTATCTGTTTTCATGATATACTTCTGTACCTACTTTGTGTTGCAAGACTGGAATTTCCCCATTGCGGGACAAATAAAGTCTTATCTTATACAATATGACATAAAGTGTGTTGTAAGGTTGAAGTTGGTCGTTTGCATTTATGTACATTCTTTCTGCTTTCAACCAAATAACTGTAATATGTTTGAACACTATTTCTGACTCCTGGACTTTGTTCACGATGAATCTGAAGCTCTGAACATTTCACGACTTAAACCACATTTAAAGTATTTTTAGTCCTTTTTTGGCTCCGTCTTCGCCCGTTTGCGCCAGTGTCTTTAGAACTTAAGCTTTCACGTGGCTGAACCGGTCACCTCCTGGTTTCTGTCAGCTGCTGCACACGTGAGGCCCAATGACAGCCAGGGCGTGTTCCGCTTTAATTAATGCTCCGGAATCTTGTGTTTGTGTCAAGTGTTCGGTGTGCGCAGGCGTGTCAAGTGTGCGCGGGCGCGCCAAGTGTGCGCGGGCGCGTCAAGTGTGCGCGGGCGCGTCAAGTGTGCGCGGGCGCGTCAAGTGTGCGCGGGCGTGTCAAGTGTTCGGTTTGTTACATGGGAAATTACGTTATCATGAATTAAGTCTTTGTTTATGCTTTATTAAGACTGATTAAGCTGTTATTAATATCATTATTATTATTATCATTAGTGTTATTATGTGGTACAAATCATCATTACACCTTAATTAAGCATGAACAAAGCATTAACAAAGACTTAATTCATGATGAACTACTTAATTATACTGTTACTCCTCGACCTCATAATTAAATAGTTACTAAGTCTGAGTCGTTCTAAATAAAACATTATGAATTAAGTCTTTGTTCATGCTTTATTAAGTGTAAGTTTTATGAATTATTATCTGATTATTTATTCCCAAAAACATGTTGAAAAATGTGTTTTGTTCTTTGATCATAAGAGTTTGAGTCACATTATGCTCCAAACACCAGGAAATCCCCGGTTAGACCTTAATCTGCAGTTTGCTTTATTTCCCGCCCTTCTCTCCGCCTCGGCCCCGCCCCTCGCCCCGCCCATCGCCCCGCCCATCGCCCCGCCCCCTTCACACTCCGGGGCAGTCGGAAAAAACCAGAGGAATTTTTCAAACTTCCCGTAATTCCCTGGAACAGAATCCGTGTGTATTTTTCATTCCTGCCTGGACGTCCTAAATGTCCTAAATGTCCTAAACGTCGCTGATTGGTCTGAAAAGAACAGCGGGACACAAGAGGCACAGACACAAGTGCCTTTTGATTCAGGGGTCGCGACCTCCGGCCATCGGCCAATGAGCAGAGAGAGTAGATCCCCCTCTGTCTGGGCAGGGGGGATTTTGAAACCCGAGATGGTTTTCAGGCTCCTCCACACTCCCTGAATGTTCTTCTGCTGCAGCTGCTCCTCCATCCTCCTCCTGTAGCCGGCCTCAGCCTGCCTGATCTTCCTCCTCAGCTCCTTCTGCACAGTCCTCAGCTCCTCCTTGTTCCCTGACCTGAAGGCTCTCTTCTTCTCCTTCAGCAGAGCCTTCAGTTCACGGTTAATCCATGGCTTGTTGTTTGGAAAACACCGCACCGTCCGGGAGGGAACAATGTTCTCAAAACAGAAGTTGATGTAGTCCGTGATGCACTCTGTGATGGTGCTGATGTCCTCCCCATGTGGGTCATAAAGCTCAGTCCAGACAGTGGTGCTGAAGCAGTCACTCAGAGCCTCCTCGCTCTCAGCAGACCACATCCTCACCTCACGGGACACCACAGGCTGCCTGCGCACGATGGGTTCATACACAGGCCTCAGATGTACAAGGTTGTGGTCCGAGCTGCCCAGGGGAGGGAGGGGGGGAGAGGAATAAGCCTCCTTGGTGTTGGCAAAAAACAAGTCCAATGTTCTATTCTCTCTGGTGGGGCAGGTAACATACTGGGTGTATGTTGGTAGAACAGAAGAGGGAGAAGCGTGGTTAAAGTCACCAGAGATGAGGAAGAGAGCCTGTGGGTGCTGTGTTTGCAGCCTACAAGTGCAGGAGAGCAGTGCTTCACAAGCATTTTCAGCATTGGCAGACGGGGCCACATAGACTGCGATCAAAATCACATGTGAGAACTCCCGGGGCAGATAATATGGCCTCATGCCAATAGCCAATAGTTCAATATCCCTGTTACATAGCAGCTCCCTCAGTGTGCAGTGTTCGGGTTTGGACCAGCTCGTGTTCACATACACCGCCAGACCTCCACCTCTTTTCTTTCCGCATTCTCTCGTTCTGTCGCCCGCAGCAGATGAAAATTGTCCAAACCTACGATAGAGTCTGGCATTTCTGCTGTTAACCAGGTCTCTGTGAAAATCAAGACGCTGTTGTCCCTATAAATCCTCTGGAACCGCATGAGGCTCGCTATTTCACGACATCAGAGCTTTATGCGATGACATCAGAGCTTTATGCGATGACATCAGAGCTTTATGCGATGACATCAGAGCTTTATGTGATGACATCAGAACTTTATGTGATGACATCAGAGCTTTATGTGATGACATCAGAGCTTTATGTCATGACATCAGAGCTTTATGTCATGACATCAGAGCTTTATGTCATGACATCAGAGCTTTATGTCATGACTTCAGAGCTTTATGCGATGACATCAGAGCTTTATGTCATGACATCAGAGCTTTATGTCATGACATCAGAGCTTTATGTGACGACATCAGAGCTTTATGTCATGACATCAGAGCTTTATGTCATGACTTCAGAGCTTTATGCGATGACATCAGAGCTTTATGTCATGACATCAGAGCTTTATGTCATGACATCAGAGCTTTATGTCATGACATCAGAGCTTTATGTGATGACATCAGAGCTTTATGTCATGACATCAGAGCTTTATGCGATGACATCAGAGCTTTATGTCATGACATCAGAGCTTTATGTCATGACATCAGAGCTTTATGTGACGACATCAGAGCTTTATGTCATGACATCAGAGCTTTATGTCATGACATCAGAGCTTTATGTCATGACATCAGAGCTTTATGTGATGACATCAGAGCTTTATGTCATGACATCAGAGCTTTATGCGATGACATCAGAGCTTTATGTCATGACATCAGAGCTTTATGTGATGACATCAGAGCTTTATGTGATGACATCAGAGCTTTATGTGATGACATCAGAGCTTTATGTCATGACATCAGAGCTTTATGTGATGACATCAGAGCTTTATGTGATGACATCAGAGCTTTATGTCATGACATCAGAGCTTTATGTCATGACATCAGAGCTTTTTGTCATGACATCAGAGCTTTATGTCATGACTTCAGAGCTTTATGCGATGACATCAGAGCTTTATGTCATGACATCAGAGCTTTATGTCATGACATCAGAGCTTTATGTGATGACATCAGAGCTTTATGTCATGACATCAGAGCTTTATGCGATGACATCAGAGCTTTATGTCATGACATCAGAGCTTTATGTGACGACATCAGAGCTTTATGTCATGACATCAGAGCTTTATGCGATGACATCAGAGCTTTATGTCATGACATCAGAGCTTTATGTCATGACATCAGAGCTTTATGTGATGACATCAGAGCTTTATGTGACGACATCAGAGCTTTATGCGATGACATCAGAGCTTTATGTCATGACATCAGAGCTTTATGTCATGACATCAGAGCTTTATGCGATGACATCAGAGCTTTCTGTCATGACATCAGAGCTTTATGTGATGACATCAGAGCTTTATGTCATGACATCAGAGCTTTATGTCATGACATCAGAGCTTTATGTGATGACATCAGAGCTTTATGTCATGACATCAGAGCTTTATGTCATGACATCAGAGCTTTATGTCATGACATCAGAGCTTTATGTCATGACATCAGAGCTTTATGTCATGACATCAGAGCTTTATGTGACGACATCAGAGCTTTATGTCATGACATCAGAGCTTTATGTCATGACATCAGAGCTTTATGTGACGACATCAGAGCTTTATGCGATGACATCAGAGCTTTATGTCATGACATCAGAGCTTTATGTCATGACATCAGAGCTTTATGTGATGACATCAGAGCTTTATGTGACGACATCAGAGCTTTATGCGATGACATCAGAGCTTTATGTCATGACATCAGAGCTTTATGTCATGACATCAGAGCTTTATGCGATGACATCAGAGCTTTCTGTCATGACATCAGAGCTTTATGTGATGACATCAGAGCTTTATGTCATGACATCAGAGCTTTATGTCATGACATCAGAGCTTTATGTGATGACATCAGAGCTTTATGTCATGACATCAGAGCTTTATGTCATGACATCAGAGCTTTATGTCATGACATCAGAGCTTTATGTCATGACATCAGAGCTTTATGTCATGACATCAGAGCTTTATGTGACGACATCAGAGCTTTATGTCATGACATCAGAGCTTTATGTCATGACATCAGAGCTTTATGTGACGACATCAGAGCTTTATGCGATGACATCAGAGCTTTATGTCATGACATCAGAGCTTTATGTCATGACATCAGAGCTTTATGTGATGACATCAGAGCTTTATGTGACGACATCAGAGCTTTATGCGATGACATCAGAGCTTTATGTCATGACATCAGAGCTTTATGTCATGACATCAGAGCTTTATGTCATGACATCAGAGCTTTATGTCA
>NW_027315894.1:35000-47500 GCF_026437365.1 Eucyclogobius newberryi
CACCGCCGGACGTCTTTATGCTGGACTTTCACCTCGTCCGGCCGAAGCCGCGAGCGCTTCATCACTTCAAGTACTTCTCTGTAAATACTACATATATTTCTCCTTTTAGGGGTGAACAAAGTACTTCTCAGGTAAAGTGACTTCCAATACAGACTTTTCTCAACAAGTCCCACCTACGATGAGGGCGAGACCCAGATTATATCGACTCATTTAAAACAACTACATTCGGGTTTAACATGGTCTAGAATAAAACAAAAACAGATCTAAAACCACAATCGTTTTATAGTTCACATATTTGAACATGTTTTGATGCGGTATTTTCATGGACCTATTTGTTGCCTTATTGTCTATTTTTAGCCAGAACTTCAATCATAAAATATAAGAAAGTGTTTCCCTCTTGATAACGTCACTGTCCGTCCAACTGACCCGGCTCCAATCACAGACATCAAAATCACAATCATCAAAATCACAATCATCAAAATCACAATCATCAAAATCACGTCAGTATTTGTGCTGCAGATGAAGGTTTTGGATCGTGAGGGGAACGTTTGCCCTGAACCTGGAGCAATGACACTTTTCTAGTCTTTTAAACCGAATCAAACTTTACAATAAAACAATCAAACATGTTTTCTTGAGGCTTCATTTTGTCAGGACCTTTAAAAATAATCATAATCTCAAAGACAATCCAAGAAAGCATCATCCTGACCCTTCTACACCAGAGTAACATAAAGTAATCTATCTTCATTCTATGTTGTATTAGAACACAGACAGAGGGCGTGGTCTGTGAGGTTTGGGCGTGGTCTGTGGCGTTCGGGCGTGGTCTGTGGCGTTCGGGCGTGGTCTGTGGCGTTTGGGCGTGGTCTGTGGCGTTCGGGCGTGGTCTGTGGCGTTTGGGCGTGGTCTGTGGCGTTTGGGCGTGGTCTGTGGCGTTCGGGCGTGGTCTGTTGCGTTTGGGCGTGGTCTGTGGCGTTCGGGCGTGGTCTGTGGCGTTCGGGCGTGGTCTGTGGCGTTCGGGCGTGGTCTGTGGCGTTCGGGCGTGGTCTGTGGCGTTCGGGCGTGGTCTGTGGCGTTCGGGCGTGGTCTGTGGCGTTCGGGCGTGGTCTGTGGCGTTCGGGCGTGGTCTGTGGCGTTCGGGCGTGGTCTGTGGCGTTGGGTCCTTGTCCTCTCGGTTCTGAACACGTGTGTCGGCTCGAACAGTTCAAAAGCAGAAGGTTCACTACAAAGTCCATATAAGTCTCTTCTCTGCTGTTCGGGTTCTGGTCCATCGGTCCGAATCAGGCGCTCGGGACGAAGACGGTCACAGCTGAAGGCTTTCCTCTCCAAAGACACAAACAGACGGAAGACGAGCGGCAGAGGAAGAGGACAAGAGAGAGAGAGAACACGTCCCTCCAGAGAAGAGAGGGAGAGAGGGCAGTTCTGTCTCACACAAACAGAGCTCGTCCTTCAATAAATGATCGTTTTTGGGAACAATATTTAGCGCTGGTTCTTTTTCTTTGACAGTTAACTTTGTGTTATTATTGTTATTTGTCTCTGTTACGATCAGATGTGAGACAGTTGAATTATAAATACAAACACCACAGTTTCATTCTGCTGTGTTTTTACTTGCATTTTCTATATTTTCTTTGTAATAATCTTGCAGCGGGAGAAAGGCCGTGGCACCTGCAGCTTTAGGCCTCTAGGGGCGTTTGTTTGGGGGGGACCGGTGTTTGGGGGGGACCGGTGTTTTGGGGGGGACCGGTGTTTGGGGGGACCGGTGTTTTGGGGGGGACCGGTGTTTGGGGGTCTCTGGTTTAGCTTCAGCGCACACAGGAAACTCCAGGGGACCAGCCTGGGACAGAGAAGGGGATACGTAGATGGTGGACACTTGGACACTCTTAATGTCTCACCAAAGTTCAACTCGTGTCTTTTAGCTTTAAAAACTTCCTTAAATTATGATTGGAATTCTCGAAAACATGTGACTTTGTGTTGAAGTTTTTAAGGAGGATTCACGTTCTAAACGCGTCAGAACCAGGAGTAAACCAGGAACAAAAGTGGAACAAACCAGGACTAAAAGGACCAAATGAGGAGTCAAAGTGAATAAATAGATTGTAGACGCTTCATAATAGGGCTGGAAAAATATCAGTTTTAATTGTAGGATTCAAAGTGCACAAGACTGAAATATGAACTTTGGAACATGACAACGTTTCATGTTTGTGGCTCTAAACTACAGGATTTGCACGTTTGATACAAGATCAGACCTGTTCTTCACAGAGGAAAGTACTGGATTAGATTGAGTTTATACAAATGTTCCTGTTTGACCTCGAAAGGCGCGTTTTATTGATCTCATCTTTAAAATGGTCCAAAGTCTATTTATTTTTTGAGTTATGGTTGTTAAAATCATGCACTGTTATGGGAACAGAGTTAGCTCGCCTCTCCACAGATCTGACCAGTAAAATGTCCTTCAACAGAGAAGTTTAATGCCCGATCGTGGAACATTCCAGACGAGGACAGAACATGAAACCCTCCAGCAAAAAGTGTCAAACTGGTTTTACAAACATCCAATATAATCCATTTCTTCTTCACGTTTGAGACGATTTATGGACGAGACAAAGACAGAAAAACCTCACAACGTTCCAAACATCTAAATATTGTCCCCGTCCTCCTGGTGGAAGTGCCACTGCAGACACTTCACCTCTCTGAGACTTTAGCGGTTTGAAGTGCGCCACACTTACTCCGCACAAGGCTCTCTGGCCAGAGCAGTTACCGTGGAAACAGAGGAGAAAGCCAGCGACACAATGAACCACGCACAGGGTTTCCGCACACGCACAAAAGACGCAGGGGCAGAAAGTGTTGCTTATTAGCTAGTCCTCGGCCGGTCTTTGTGCCGCGGCGAGTCAACAGGAGCAGGACAGGAATGCACCCAAACTTTAGGCTTTGACCTGCTTTAGTCCTGCTTTAGTCCTGCTTTAGTCCTGCTTTAGTCCTGCTTTAGTCCTGCTTTAGTCCTGCTTTAGGCCTGCTTTAGACCTGCTTTACTCCTGCTTTAGTCCTGCTTTAGACCTGCTTTAGACCTGCTTTAGTCCTGCTTTAGTCCTGCTTTAGTCCTGCTTTAGTCCTGCTTTAGGCCTGCTTTACTCCTGCTTTAGTCCTGCTTTAGACCTGCTTTAGACCTGCTTTAGACCTGCTTTAGACCTGCTTTAGACCTGCTTTAGTCCTGCTTTAGTCCTGCTTTAGACCTGCTTTAGTCCTGCTTTAGACCTGCTTTAGTCCTGCTTTACTCCTGCTTTAGACCTGCTTTAGTCCTGCTTTAGACCTGCTTTAGACCTGCTTTACTCCTGCTTTAGTCCTGCTTTAGTCCTGCTTTAGACCTGCTTTAGTCCTGCTTTAGACCTGCTTTAGTCCTGCTTTAGACCTGCTTTAGTCCTGCTTTACTCCTGCTTTAGTCCTGCTTTAGTCCTGCTTTAGTCCTGCTTTAGACCTGCTTTAGTCCTGCTTTAGTCCTGCTTTAGTCCTGCTTTACTCCTGCTTTAGACCTGCTTTAGACCTGCTTTAGACCTGCTTTAGACCTGCTTTAGACCTGCTTTAGTCCTGCTTTAGTCCTGCTTTAGACCTGCTTTAGTCCTGCTTTAGTCCTGCTTTAGACCTGCTTTAGACCTGCTTTAGTCCTGCTTTAGACCTGCTTTAGTCCTGCTTTAGTCCTGCTTTAGACCTGCTTTAGACCTGCTTTAGACCTGCTTTAGACCTGCTTTAGTCCTGCTTTAGTCCTGCTTTACTCCTGCTTTAGACCTGCTTTAGTCCTGCTTTAGACCTGTTTTAGACCCGCTTTAGACCTGCTTTAGTCCTGCTTTAGTCCTCCTTTAGTCCTGCTTTAGTCCTGCTTTAGTCCTGCTTTAGTCCTGCTTTAGTCCTGCTTTAGTCCTGCTTTAGACCTGCTTTAGTCCTCCTTTAGTCCTGCTTTAGTCCTGCTTTAGTCCTGCTTTAGTCCTGCTTTAGTCCTGCTTTAGACCTGCTTTAGTCCTGCTTTAGACCTGCTTTAGTCCTGCTTTAGTCCTGCTTTAGTCCTGCTTTAGACCTGCTTTAGTCCTGCTTTAGACCTGCTTTAGTCCTGCTTTAGACCTGTTTTAGACCCGCTTTAGACCTGCTTTAGTCCTGCTTTAGTCCTCCTTTAGTCCTGCTTTAGTCCTGCTTTAGTCCTGCTTTAGTCCTGCTTTAGTCCTGCTTTAGTCCTGCTTTAGACCTGCTTTAGTCCTCCTTTAGTCCTGCTTTAGTCCTGCTTTAGTCCTGCTTTAGTCCTGCTTTAGTCCTGCTTTAGACCTGCTTTAGACCTGCTTTAGTCCTGCTTTAGTCCTGCTTTAGTCCTGCTTTAGACCTGCTTTAGTCCTGCTTTAGACCTGCTTTAGTCCTGCTTTAGACCTGCTTTAGACCTGCTTTAGTCCTGCTTCAGACCTGCTTTAGTCCTGCTTTAGACCCGCTTTAGACCTGCTTTAGTCCTGCTTTAGTCCTGCTTTAGTCCTGCTTTAGACCTGCTTTAGTCCTGCTTTAGACCTGCTTTAGTCCTGCTTTAGACCTGCTTTAGACCTGCTTTAGTCCTGCTTCAGACCTGCTTTAGACCTGCTTTAGTCCTGCTTTAGTCCATCTGGTCACCAGGACTAAACCAGGTCAAGAGCAGAACTAAACTCCAGAAGGACAAATTGTGACAGAAAAAGGCACAAACCAGGACTAAACCCAAGTGGAAGAACAAAGGCAGGTCTGACCCGGGTCAGAGCGGCTCTGGAGTGGACACAGCAGTGATTGAGCCGGGCCCACGCCTTGTTTGAGTGCGTGTGTGGTACGGTGGCCTGGAGGGCGTGGCCTGGAGGGCGTGGCCTGGAGGGCGTGGCCCGCTCCTCAGCCACAGCCAGGTGTCAAAGCCTCTCCAAACATGAAAGAGGATATTAATACCACAGGATCTGCTCCAACCGTGACTCACGTGAGATCCAGGAATCTCACTCACGCTCGGGCTTCACAAAGAAAAGACACTTACGTCATTTTATGTTTGAACAACTATAGCAACAAACAATATATTGAATTGACTTGTGAGATGTTTTATAGAAGGACACGATTTCCTTTCTATTTTGGATATTCATATTTTCAAAGTTATCGTGCAAGTTGCCTAGAAAACAGACTTAATATTGCAAAAACATCTGAAATGGAACAAATGTGAGATAAATTGCCGCCTGTGGCACATTCGAGGCAAAGTAACGGCATCTCCAGGTGTTGTATCCGCTACACAACGCTACACAACGCTACACAACGCTACACAGCGCTACACAGCGCTACACAACGCTACACAGCGCTACACAACGCTACACAACGCTACACAGCGCTACACAGCGCTACACAGCGCTACACAACGCTACACAGCGCTACACAGCGCTACACAACGCTACACAACGCTACACAGCGCTACACAGCGCTACACAACGCTACACAACGCTACACAGCGCTACACAACGCTACACAGCGCTACACAACGCTACACAACGCTACACAACGCTACACAACGCTACACAACGCTACACAGCGCTACACAACGCTACACAACGCTACACAACGCTACACAGCGCTACACAACGCTACACAACGCTACACAACGCTACACAGCGCTACACAACGCTACACAACGCTACACAGCGCTACACAGCGCTACACAACGCTACACAACGCTACACAGCGCTACACAACGCTACACAACGCTACACAACGCTACACAACGCTACACAAACGCTACACAACGCTACACAAACGCTACACAAACGCTACACAAATGCTACACAACGCTACACAAACGCTACACAGCGCTACACAACGCTACACAAACGCTACACAACGCTACACAGCGCTACACAACGCTACACAACGCTACACAACGCTACACAACGCTACACAAACGCTACACAACGCTACACAAACGCTACACAAACGCTACACAAACGCTACACAACGCTACACAGCGCTACACAACGCTACACAACGCTACATCGTGCGCGAACATCTCAGTGAAATGACCAACAAGAAAATTGCTTCTACATAAATACAAATGACGAGCCCAAACACGTTGCACCGCAGCAGTTCGACTGTATTTAGCCGAGCGCTCGTTAAACTGCTCAGTGTCCACGGCTCTGCGGACGGCCCGTTTGTGCTTTCTCTCTCTCTGCGTCTTGGCAGCGCTGCACGTGTTATGAGCTCCATTTTTTCCCCTCTTTGGGTTATTAATAATAACATTTAAACAGTTTCCATATGTGAGGCCTTTTCTGCCCTCTCAGCGCTCTCGCTCTCCCCGCGCACGAGCTGCCGCAGTCGGGCAACCTGCTGCTCCAGACAGCCCCCAATCCTGGAGGTCACCCAAGTGTGCTAGCATGCTAGCAGCAGAGTCACCCAAGTGTGCTAGCATGCTAGCAGCAGAGTCACCCAAGTGTGCTAGCAGCAGAGTCACCCAAGTGTGCTAGCATGCTAGCAGCAGAGTCACCCAAGTGTGCTAGCATGCTAGCAGCAGAGTCACCCAAGTGTGCTAGCAGCAGAGTCACCCAAGTGTGCTAGCAGCAGAGTCACTCAAGTATGCTAGCATGCTAGCAGCAGAATCACCCAAGTGTGCTAGCATGCTAGCAGCAGAGTCACCCAAGTGTGCTAGCAGCAGAGTCACCCAAGTGTGCTAGCATGCTAGCAGCAGAGTCACCCAAGTGTGCTAGCAGCAGAGTCACCCAAGTGTGCTAGCATGCTAGCAGCAGAGTCACCCAAGTGTGTTAGCATGCTAGCAGCAGAGTCACCCAAGTGTGCTAGCATGCTAGCAGCAGAGTCACCCAAGTGTGCTAGCAGCATTATGCTAGCAGCAGAGTCTGGTCTGGTACTCGTACTTAGTGAGACACATTCGTCTCAGTTTTGGAAATAGTTTTTTGGTCATTTTACCCTTGTTATTTGTCCTTTTATAACTTTACCCATGTGTTCTTTTGTCCTAACACCCTCTGCTGGCAAGTGCGGGGAGTGCGGCATTTTGAAAAGACAAATTAGCATCGCGGCTAACAGATCGATGCTTTGTAGTTTAGAATGTTTCTCAGTATGGCATTACAGGTCAGATCTGTGGAGAGGCAACAGTTAGAATTCACGTTTTTTCAAGGACATTTTGAGCAGTGAAAACCACAAAGTGGAACAGTCCAAGCAACAATCTTTATGGAGTGAAAAGTGGAAGAAAAGTTACGTAGTGCACTATTAATCAGTGAAATGACCTTCACACATTTGTTTTGATGTTGAGGATCTCACAAAACGGCGTCACTTGTTCTGCTCGATATACGAGGCGACATTAGGCACATTTTGCAGGTCGCATTATAATGATTTAAGGGTCAAAAGGTTGATTTAACTTAGCATGTCTCCGTTAGCCGTGCTGCAGACCAGATGTGGTCCTCTCCCGTGTGTTCGTGTGGGTTCGTCTGGAGTTAGGTCTGTGTTTCTTGCCAAATGGAAACCACATAGAAAGCGGCTGCGCTTGTGCGACTCCGGTACAAGTCTTTGAGGGGAAACTGCTGTCGAGCTTTGCCATCAATTAGCCGCTTGGACTGAGCTAAAGCTGCGAGCGGAGAGCGGCGTGTGGTCAAGTATTAGCCCGGCCTGGACTCAAGAAGAACGCTTAAAGTAGAGTTCATGGAGACCACATCCAAACTTGGACTGAGCTAAACCAGGACTAGAACAGGACCAACCGAGTCAACCGAGTCAGGACCAACCGAGTCAACCGAGTCAGGACCAACCGAGTCAACCGAGTCAGGACCAACCGAGTCAACCGAGTCAGGACCAACCGAGTCAACCGAGTCAGGACCAACCGAGTCAACCGAGTCAGGACCAACCGAGTCAACCGAGTCAGGACCAACCGAGTCAACCGAGTCAGGACCAACCGAGTCAACCGAGTCAGGACCAACCGAGTCAGGACCAACCGAGTCAACCGAGTCAGGACCAACCGAGTCAACCGAGTCAGGACCAACCGAGTCAACCGAGTCAGGACCAACCGAGTCAACCGAGTCAGGACCAACCGAGTCAGGACCAACCGAGTCAACCGAGTCAGGACCAACCGAGTCAACCGAGTCAGGACCAACCGAGTCAACGTCAGGACTCGGCACTGGTATCTACGGTCTTGGTCTCAGGAGGACAGGAGAAGGATTAGCTTCATATCTGACGTTCGATCTTTAGGACGCCGCAGCTTTAAGAGCGTTTAAGATGATGTATTCTGTCCTGATCTGAAGCAGGCCCGGTCTTTTTATGGTCTCCCAAATGCACCAATGGCAACCTAATCCAAGAGCACGGACCAGCGCTTTTCTCACTGCAAAGAAACGGCAAAGAAACATCTGGAATCGAGGAGAATTTCAGAACAGGTCGCTTTTGTGTGATGTGAAAAAAGAACAAAAAAAAAGCTCCAAACTAAACGCTGGGTGTGCAAACGTTATGGGGCATATTTTGAAGTCGTTTTTCAAGGGGTTTTGTAGTTTTATGGCGTTGGCGTCTGCAGCAGTGTTCCCTGGTTTTTAATGGTCAGTCTGGGCCTTTTCATTGAAGACCTCAGATTTGGGACGGTAAACGGCGGAAACATTACATTAAATATAAAGGATCGGGCTGGTGTCCAAAAGACCTACACAGAGGACTCAAAGGAGGACTCAAAGGAGGACTCAAAGGAGGACTCAAAGGAGGACTCAAAGGTGTTACTCACGGCTTAAAGGCTCAGGCTGGAGTCAAAGGTCACTGGCTGCAGCAGTTCAATAGTAAAAACAATGATCTTTAGTTCACTCACAAAAGGTCTTTACATTTTTACGCCTCTCCAACGATCTGACCAGTAACTTGGACATTTTTATATTGCATTGGATTAAATAGAGCCTAAAATGGGGGATTATGAGAAGGAATAAACATTTAGCAAATTGTCAAATACAGGAATTCATTAACGTATTTTCTCGATCAGAATTTTGTCAATTATGTCTGATTTTCATCTTTAATCCCAAAGGTCCAAAAGGTTAATGTGATGTTATTTGTTTCGACAATAGTCAAATCTATTTTTTAGTTGTCTTGACCAGACTGTGTCCATAAAGTGTTTAAAAGAACACTTCTTTCTTCTGTTTAGTCTTTGTAAATGCACTTTTACAAATATATTTGCCATTGAAGAAAGCAAAACAGACCAAAATGTGATGACGGCACAAGACAAAAAAGTCTGCTTTGTTCCCCATGTTCTGTCTTTTATTTAGTCTCCAATAATAGCACTAATTAACTTGCTGGAAAAACAATGCACTTTGGCTGCAACAATAAGAGCGTTTGTCAACACTGTGTGGACTTTTCAGATAATTGAGTGAAATGTTCTGAGAAATACTTTTGTCGTTGAAGAATTATCCCCAAACAAATGAGCAAAAACTACATTCCGCAAAGCAGCAAATTCACCCAACTTTGAAGAGCGTCCTCTGAAGTGCTCAGACTGTGGCTGATTAGGGCCGAGAGGAGGAGTGAGCGCGAGCTGGAGGAAACGGCTGAGCTCAAAGCAGAAACGGTTTGTAATCCGGCGTAAAATTTGTGGGATTTTGTTGGATTTGGGCCCGAGTGCCCCTGGTCCAGATCTGTTTACAGGTTTGAAGGCGAAGGACGGGCTCGGCTTTAAAAGGACACGCCCTGTTTGGACAAAAGGGACAAAGGAGGCAACAAAAAAAGACTTTGACTTCTAAATAACACAATGGTAAAATGACATGTGTTTACTCGCAGTAGTCCCGGCAGTGATGGTAGTAACCAAACTTATTCATACAAACAGTAACAATGGTCTTTGACAGAAGTAAGTGTAGCCAAAGCAAAATATCACAGTAGTTTGTTGTAATAAAAGTATTGTAGTAACAGTAATAGCACACTGTTGGAGCATGTGCCAGTATTGATACTTGTGTACTGTGTAGTAGTACAACTGTTGAAGTAGTTATTATGGTCGTTTGTTGTACTAGCAATAGTTTTGGAAGCATTAGTGGCCATTTCCACCAGTATCGTTTGGTCTACACGTCCCCCCACCTGCAGGGGGCGACCCGGTGCGGCGCTGTGTGCTCCTCCCTCCCACCTGCAGGGGGCGACCCGGGGCGACCCGGTGCGGCGCTGTGTGCTCCTCCCTCCCACCTGCAGGGGGCGACCCGGGGCGACCTGGGGCGGCGCTGTGTGCTCCTTCCTCCCACCTGCAGGGGGCGACCCGGTGCGGCGCTGTGTGCTCCTCCCTCCCACCTGCAGGGGGCGACCCGGGGCGACCTGGGGCGGCGCTGTGTGCTCCTTCCTCCCACCTGTAGGGGGCGACCCGGTGCGGCGCTGTGTGCTCCTCCCTCCCACCTGCAGGGGGCGACCCGGTGCGGCGCTGTGTGCTCCTCCCTCCCACCTGCAGGGGGCGACCCGGGGCGACCTGGGGCGGCGCTGTGTGCTCCTTCCTCCCACCTGCAGGGGGCGACCCGGTGCGGCGCTGTGTGCTCCTCCCTCCCACCTGCAGGGGGCGACCCGGGGCGACCTGGGGCGGCGCTGTGTGCTCCTTCCTCCCACCTGCAGGGGGCGACCCGGGGCGGCGCTGTGTGCTCCTTCCTCCCACCTGCAGGGGGCGACCCGGGGCAGCGTTATGTGCTCCTCCCACCTGCAGGGGGCGACCCGGGGCGGCGCTGTGTACTCCTCCCTCCCACCTGCAGGGGGCGACCCGGTGCGGCGCCGTGTGCTAAACTATTGGACATTTTGAGTGAAAGTTTTGGGTTTCTCCCGGATCAGATCATCAGTGTCAGCACAAACAGACCGGCTCCTTCTTTCTCTCACTCCTTCGTTATCAGCCCATCACTCTCCTCCTCACCAAGGCCCTAGAATAATACTGATCCAAACTGGACTTGGCCTTTGTCCAGCTGTTTTTCCTCATGTCTAGCCTTTGCGTTTCATTCTCGAGTGGGAGGGAAGGAGAAATGTGCTGGCCATACCGTCATCGCACATGCAGATCCAGCAGATGTAAGTCCAGCAGATGTAAGTCCAGCAGATGTAAGTCCAGCAGATGTAAGTCCAGCAGATGTAAGTCCAGCAGATGTAAGTCCAGCAGATGTAAGTCCAGCAGATGTAAGTCCAGCAGATGTAAGTCCAGCAGATGTAAGTCCAGCAGATGTGGCCCTCCTGAAGAACATTAGCACGGAGAGTATTTCTGGACTTGGCCTGTTGGACAATAAGAAGATTCTGCCATGGGACATTTGATACAGATAAAGATCCAAGGAGGAGCAAATAGGAGCCCGGCTGGAGATATCTTGATTCTTTTGTTTCATGAGAATCCTTTAGGTTTTGTAGATAAAGTTTCAAAATAAGGATTTGTTTGGATCAGGCCCAGGACTCGTTCTGTTCCGTCACTATCATCAGGTATAAATGGATACGTTTACTTAATCCTTTTATACATTTAGTGAACATCCTTTTGCTTACCATCCCACATGGGGAGTGAAGTACACATGTTGTTGTAGAGACAGCAGTGGTCTCCCAGGGCAAAAGGTTCAATCAAATCATGAAACAGTTAATAAAAGACAAGCAGATTAACCAACATTTACAAGGAAGAAGCAAAAGAATCCCGTGTCTTCAGACCCTCCATCTTGAGAAGAAAAATGGAAAGAGAGACAGATCCTCCTCCCACGGACAGACAAGCTGTAGATCTGTCCACAACTGACGCACGTCCATTTGCAGATAAGAGCTTCATTCATCCTCGTGCATTTGTAAAGATAAACCGCCGTGAAGTCTCCGCCAAACCGTTCCTTTGACAGAAAACGTGAACAAAATGTGTTGTGGACACTGAAGACCACTGGCTCAGACTCACTGCGAACACAAGTCGAGCTCTGTCCGGATGAAACGCACAGACGCAGTGGAGTGGAACAGTGAGCGGCGGCCGAGTGTGACCACTGTGTCCACTGTGTCCACTGTGCCCACTGTGCCCACTGTGTCCACTGTGTCCACTGTGCCCACTGTGTCCACTGTGTCCACTGTGCCCACTGTGTCCACTGTGTCCACTGTGTCCACTGTGCCCACTGTGTCCACTGTGTCCACTGTGCCCACTGTGCCCACTGTGTCCACTGTGTCCACTGTGTCCACTGTGCCCACTGTGTCCACTGTGTCCACTGTGTCCACTGTGCCCACTGTGTCCACTGTGTCCACTGTGCCCACTGTGTCCACTGTGTCCACTGTGTCCACTGTGCCCACTGTGTCCACTGTGTCCACTGTGTCCACTGTGCCCACTGTGCCCACTGTGCCCACTGTGCCCACTGTGTCCACTGTGCCCACTGTGCCCACTGTGTCCACTGTGTCCACTGTGTCCACTGTGCCCACTGTGCCCACTGTGTCCACTGTGTCCACTGTGTCCACTGTGCCCACTGTGTCCACTGTGCCCACTGTGTCCACTGTGTCCACTGTGTCCACTGTGTCCACTGTACCCACTGTGTCCACTGTGTTGTGTCCACTGTGTCCACTGTGTCCACTGTGTCCACTGTGTCCACTGT
>NW_027315894.1:52500-55000 GCF_026437365.1 Eucyclogobius newberryi
GTCCACATGCCCACATGTGTCCACATGTGTCCAAATGTGTCCACATGTCCACATGTGTCCACATGTCCACATGTCCACATGTGTCCACATGTGTCCACATGTCCACATGTCCACATGTGTCCACATGTGTTCACATGTGTCCACATGTCCACATGCCCACATGTGTCCACATGTGTCCAAATGTGTCCACATGTCCACATGTGTCCACATGTCCACATGTCCACATGTGTCCACATGTGTCCACATGTCCACATGTCCACACTCACTTATGTGTCTCATTTTATGACTCCAATTTTAGGGAAATACCAAAGTCAAAGAAAAAATACAATAAATCATCCTTTTCTTCAGTATCATAAAGTATCGTAAAGTATCATAAAGTATCATAAAGTATCATAAAGTATCGTAAAGTATCGTACCGTGACATGTGGATCGTTATACGCCCCTAAAACATCATCATTTGCTTTTGAGGAATAAGGTATTTGGAATATTTCGATGTACTTCTTCCCCTCATTGCCACGGCAACGAGCGGCTCCACCAGAGAAGTTCCACAGCCCTTTAAACTCACACACCTCTTTCAGACGGACTGGGTTTGGGTCCGGGGCCCTCAAAGCGGAGGAGACAGGCATCACCTCGCCAGCGCGAGCGTTTGTGAAAGCCATAAATGCCTCTTTAATAACGTGGTAATAATAAGGCGGTAATCAGCCTGTAACGAGCGGCAATTGTACTTATTGATGCCAGACATGTGCTTTTTCTACACACACTACACACACTCTCACACACACACACACACACACACACACACACACACTAACACACTACACACACTACACACACTACACACACACACACTATACACACTACACACACTACACACACTACACACACTACACACACACACACACACACACACACTACACACACACACACACACACTACACACACTACACACACACACACACACACACACACACACACACTACACACACACACACTACACACACACACACACTACACACACACACACTACACACACACACACACTACACACACACACACACTACACACACACACACACACACACACACTACACACACACACTACACACACACACTACACGCACACACACTACATACACACATACACACACACACACACACTACACACACTACACACACACACTACACACACACACACACACACACTACACACACACACACACACACTACACACACACACACACACACACACTACACACACACACACTACACACACACACTACACGCACACACACTACATACACACATACACACACACACACACACTACACACACACACACACTACACACACACACACACACTACACACACTACACACACACACACTACACACACACACTACACACACACACACTACACACACACACACACACACACACACACACTACACACACACACACTACACACACACACTACACACACACACACACCCACACTACACACACACACACACTAAATACACACACACACTCACACACACACACACACACACAGACACACACACACACACTCTCACACACACACACAGAGACACACACACACACTCCGGTCCAGACGGTGCGTTCGAGGGTTAATTCACACCACATGGCGATGAACTGTGCGGCTGCTACGCTGAGGTCAAACAAGAAAGACGGGGCGTGGCCTGGAGTAGGGGCGTGGCCTGGAGTAGGGGCGTGGCCTGGAGTAGGGGCGCGGCGTGGAACCGATACGACTATATGTGGGGTTTTCTGCTTCTTTTGAGTGTGAAATGCGTTGGCGCGTGTCCGAAAATTGGCGTGTTTTAATTGCATCTCAAACACATGGTTTTCATCAGCCACAGACTTTCTCTGTCTGCGCCACAAACGCCTTTTCTCTTTTTTACAATTGGACATAACTTATAATGTTTGTCCACCTCCAATTTGGGACGACACATGCAACGTGCGAGTTTCCAGATGTAAATATACGGCTGCTATTCAAATATCCGCTAACACTTGATAAAAACTGTACTTTTAACCACCCTAATTAAGCATGAACAAAGACTTAATTCATACTGATTAAATAGTTTATAAAGAATGATTTAGGATTAGTAGCTACTTCATTAACACTCTAACAGCTTAATTAAGTAGTTGCTAAGCCGGAATCATTTGTTCCTTATGAATTTAAGCTTTGTTCATGCTTTATTAAGGCTTATTAAGGCTTATTAAGGCTTATTGAGGTTTATTAAGGCTTATTACGGTTTATTACGGCTTATTAAGGCTTTATTAAGGCTTATTAAGGTTTATTACGGCTTATTAAGGCTTTATTAAGGCTTTATTAAGGTTTACTAAGGCCTACTAAGGCTTATTAAGGCGTATTAAGGCTTATTAAGGTTTATTACGGCTTATTAAGGCTTTATTAAGGCTTTATTAAGGTTTACTAAGGCCTACTAAGGCTTATTAAGGCGTATTAAGGCTTATTAAGGCGTA
>NW_027315894.1:57500-70000 GCF_026437365.1 Eucyclogobius newberryi
AGTACTACAGTATGTACAGTACTACAGTATGTACAGTACTATGAGTATATACAGTACTACAGTATATACAGTACTACAGTATGTACAGTACTACAGTATGTACAGTACTACAGTATATACAGTACTACAGTATGTACAGTACTACAGTATGTACAGTACTACAGTATATACAGTACTACAGTATGTACAGTACTATGAGTATATACAGTACTACAGTATATACAGTACTACAGTATGTACAGTACTACAGTATGTACAGTACTATGAGTATATACAGTACTACAGTATATACAGTACTACAGTATGTACAGTACTATGAGTATATACAGTACTACAGTATATACAGTACTACAGTATGTACAGTACTACAGTATGTACAGTACTATGAGTATATACAGTACTACAGTATATACAGTACTATGAGTATACAGTGATTCCTCGCTATCGTTCACTTTTCGCGCTCTCGCTGCTTCGCGGATTTTCATCATGCATTGTGTTAAACAGTCTCTCCGCGTCTTCTCTACCTGTGTCAATAACGTTATGAATTCATATGCACACGTACGTTAAACCGCTTGCCAAATTGAAGTTTGTGAGGCCGGTGAGAGATACTTCTGCAAACACCGACTATTTCAGAAAACTCTTTACATTAACGACTACTCTCCTTATATTCTACTCTTTTGTGCATTTAGACAATAAAACGCTGTAAAATGCAGTTAAAAACACAACATCTCTGACCTTTAGTGCTTCCTCCTTTCACCGACAGAATGACCATGTTTGTATTGCACATCCTGTGTACATATATATACACATATATACACGTATGCAAATATAACTGTATGTAACTGTATGTAACTGAATGTAAGTGTATGCCACTGTATGTAAGTGTATGTAACTGTATGTAACTGTATGTAGTGTATGTAACTGTATGTAACTGTATGTAGTGTATGTAACTATATGTAACTGTATGTAGTGTATGTAACTGTATGTAACTGTATGTAAGTGTATGTAACTGTGTGTAAGTATATGTAACTGTATGTAAGTGTATGTAAGTGTATGTAACTGTATGTAACTGTATGTAAGTGTATGTAACTGTATGTAACTGTATGTAAGTGTATGTAAGTGTATGTAACTGACTGTAAGTGTATGTAACTGTATGTAAGTGTATGTAAGTGTATGTAACTGTATGTAAGTATATGTAACTGTATGTAACTGTATGTAAGTGTATGTAACTGAATGTAACTGAATGTAAGTGTATGTAAGTGTATGTAAGTGTATGTAAGTGTATGTAAGTATATGTAACTGAATGCAAGTGTATGCAACTGAATGTAACTGAATGTAAGTGTATGTAAGTGTATGTAAGTGTATGTAAGTGTATGTAAGTATATGTAACTGAATGCAAGTGTATGCAACTGTATGTAAGTGTATGTAACTGTATGTAAGTGTATGTAAGTGTATGTAACTGAATGTAAGTGTATGTAACTGTATGTAAGTGTATGTAAGTGTGTGTAAGTGTATGTAACTGTATGTAAGTGTATGTAACTGTATGTAACTGTATGTAAGTGTATGTAAGTGTATGTAACTGTATGTAACTGTATGTAAGTGTATGTAACTGTATGTAACTGTATGTAAGTATATGTAACTGTATGTAAGTGTATGTACGTGTATGTAACTGTATGTAAGTGTATGTAACTGTATGTAACTGCATGTAAGTGTATGTAACTGTATGTAAGTGTATGTACGTGTATGTAACTGTATGTAAGTGTATGTAACTGTATGTAAGTGTATGTAACTGTATGTAACTGTATGTAAGTGTATGTAAGTGTATGTAACTGTATGTAACTGTATGTAAGTGTATGTAACTGTATGTAACTGCATGTAAGTGTATGTAACTGTATGTAAGTGTATGTACGTGTATGTAACTGTATGTAAGTGTATGTAACTGTATGTAAGTATATGTAACTGTATGTAAGTGTATGTACGTGTATGTAACTGTATGTAAGTGTATGTACGTGTATGTAACTGTTTGTAAGTGTATGTAACTGTGTGTAAGTGTATGTAACTGTATGTAAGTGTATGTAAGTGTATGTAACTGTGTGTAACTGAGTGTAACTGTGTGTAACTGAGTGTAACTGTGTGTAACTGTATGTAAGTGTATGTAACTGTATGTAACTGTATGTAACTGTATGTAAGTGTATGTAAGTGTATGTAACTGTATGTAACTGTTTGTAAGTGTATGTAACTGTGTGTAAGTGTATGTAAGTGTATATAACTGTTTGTAAGTGTATGTAACTGTATGTAACTGTATGTAAGTGTATGTAACTGTATGTAAGTGTATGTAACTGTTTGTAAGTGTATGTAACTGTATGTAACTGTATGTAAGTGTATGTAACTGTATGTAACTGTATGTAAGTGTATGTAACTGTATGTAAGTGTATGTAAGTGTATGTAACTGTATGTAACTGTATGTAAGTGTATGTAACTGTATGTAACTGTATGTAAGTGTATGTAAGTGTATGTAAGTGTATGTAAGTGTATGTAAGTGTATGTAACTGTGTGTAAGTGTATGTAAGTGTATGTAAGTGTATGTAACTGTATGTAACTGTGTGTAACTGAGTGTAACTGTGTGTAACTGTATGTAAGTGTATGTAACTGTATGTAACTTTGTGTAACTGTATGTAACTGTGTGTAACTGTATGTAACTGTATGTAACTGTGTGTAACTGTGTGTAACTGTGTGTAACTTTATGTAACTGTATGTAACTGTGTGTAACTGTATGTAACTGTGTGTAACTGTGTGTAACTGTGTGTAACTGTATGTAACTGTGTGTAACTGTGTGTAACTGTATGTAACTGTGTGTAACTGTGTGTAACTGTATGTTTGTGTCTGTGTCCAGGCTCTGCAGGCGGCGCGACAGTTCCTCCTGCAGCAGGCGTCAGGACTCAACTCTCCAAGCAGCACCGAGATCAAGCAGAGCCCCGTCCAGGTACTGAACCAGCACTAAACCAGGACTAAAACAGGACTAAACCAGGACTAAACCAGGTCTAAACCAGGTCTAAACCAGGACTAAACCAGGACTAAACCAGGACTAAACCAGGTCTAAACCAGGACTAAACCAGGTCTAAACCAGGTCTAAGCCAGGACTAAACCAGGACTAAACCAGGACTAAACCAGGTCTAAACCAGGTCTAAACCAGGACTAAACCAGGTCTAAACCAGGTCTAAACCAGGTCTAAACCAGGACTAAACCAGGACTAAACCAGGACTAAACCAGGTCTAAACCAGGACTAAACCAGGTCTAAACCAGGTCTAAGCCAGGACTAAACCAGGTCTAAACCAGGACTAAACCAGGTCTAAACCAGGTCTAAACCAGGACTAAATCAGGTCTAAACCAGGTCTAAAACAGGACTAAACCAGGAGTAAACCAGGTCTAAGGTGAGAGCAGAGGTCGACATGTTGCTCATTCTTAAACATACATCGCATTTCTCTTTTAACGTCTGAATCTGTTGAAATCTCATATTAATTAGTTCAGCCATTTTGTTTGTCACTAATCGCTCCTCGTCTGGACTCAATCCCGGGAAAATGAGCTGTTTACACATAATGAGGCGCTGTGTATTTTGTGCTCTGAATGGAAGAAACAGCAGCGTCGCTTCCACAGAGCGCCGGAGTCAAGAGCCGGCGTGACACCCAAACCTCAGATCTGCAGCGCATTATGTGTATTATGTGTATTATGTGTATTATGTGTATTATGTGTATTATGTGTATTATGTGTATTATGTGTATTATGTGTATTATGTGGTAAAATGGCCAATGAAAAGATGGCGGCTCGTCCTTGTGGTGGTTGCGCTGGTGCCGTCTCCGTGACCCCGTGACCTTGTGACCTTGTGACCCTGTGACCTTGTGACCCTGTGACCTTGTGACCCTGTGACCTTGTGACCCCGTGACCCGACCCAGAGCAAGTTGCTAAACCGTCCATTGATTTGTGGAGGTGACACACTTTAGTTTAAAAATGTTTTTTGAAATGTGCCGGATCAAAAACAAGAGCGTTGGATAAAACGTTGCAGCGTCGAAAGAACCTGAAGCTGAAGCGTTTGAGCAGGAAAGAGACAGAAAGTGTGTTCGGAGCGAGGAAAGGGCGAGGTCAGAGGTCAGTCCTGATTTAGACCTGGGTCAGTCCTGGAGTTGGTTTAGCATTTGAAAATGTTTTTGTCGACAACAATCTTCAACTTTTTCCAGACGATTTAAATTCTCCTCTCCCCCCCTCTCTCTCTCTCTCTCCCTCTCTCTCTTTTTGTAGTTTATATGATTATTGTAGTTTATATGATTGTTGTAGTTTATATGATTGTTGTAGTTTATATGATTATTGTAGTTTATATGTTGTAGTTTATATGATTGTTGTAGTTTATATGATTGTTGTAGTTTATATGATTATTGTAGTTTATATGATTATTGTAGTTTATATGTTGTAGTTTATATGATTGTTGTAGTTTATATGATTGTTGTAGTTTATATGATTATTGTAGTTTATATGTTGTAGTTTATATGATTGTTGTAGTTTATATGATTGTTGTAGTTTATATGATTATTGTAGTTTATATGATTATTGTAGTTTATATGTTGTAGTTTATATGATTGTTGTAGTTTATATGATTGTTGTAGTTTATATGATTGTTGTAGTTTATATGATTATTGTAGTTTATATGATTGTTGTAGTTTATATGATTGTTGTAGTTTATATGATTATTGTAGTTTATATGTTGTAGTTTATATGATTGTTGTAGTTTATATGATTATTGTAGTTTATATGATTGTTGTAGTTTATATGATTATTGTAGTTTATATGATTGTTGTAGTTTATATGATTATTGTAGTTTATATGATTGTTGTAGTTTATATGATTGTTGTAGTTTATATGATTGTTGTAGTTTATATGATTGTTGTAGTTTATATGATTATTGTAGTTTATATGATTGTTGTAGTTTATATGATTGTTGTAGTTTATATGATTATTGTAGACGAGCTCAGAACTCATGGAGTCTTGAAAATGATAAAGTCGTTTTTCTATTGTTGATATTATTACTGCTAATTTGACAAACTCAGCGAACTGAACTCGTGGATTGGCCCAGAAGTCAGAGCGATAAGAACCATGAAGCTCAGTTTGATGACGTCGCCCGAACTCAACCTTTAAAGAAGCAGAAAGTTGTTGACTTGTCAGTCGTCGTCGTCGTCGTGGAGCTAAAAGCGTCGCCGTTCGACTGCGCGCCACAATTTTTCCGGTCATTTTGCGCGAGGGTATAAAGCGAGTCTACGTGACACGCCAGGCACAAAATGTTCGCCCGTCAGGTTAGCTTCCTGCTGTTCAGCTCTCACATATGCAAATGAGCCCAGCCAATAATAAGATCTTTAGGAGGTTGATAATTAGATTTTTTTCCCCTTTTTTCTCAGAGCGAGAGACGGCGAGAGACATTTTTTATAGTCCGCGCTGTCAAGGCGAGCACCCCCACCCGACCAGCACCCCCACCCGACGCACCACCCTTTTTATTATTTTATATCTTTCCATTCTCTCCGTACAGTGCAGCGCTTTGAAACGCTCAGATAACATCCGCTTTTTTATGATTGGTTGTTCAGAAATAGTCAGACGTCGCCGTGTGATGGTATCTTGCCCATGTCATTTCTACTGTCGCGTTCCAAAGAGGGGCGGGGCTTCTCAGACGGAGGCACAGGGGACGGAGGGGACGGTGGGGACGGAGGGGACGGAGGGGACGGAGGGGACGGTGGCTCAGGAGATGGTGGCTCAGGGGACGGTGGCGGTACGCCGAGGTCACCATGTCCAATGATTGCGCTGCAATTCTTCTCGATTGTTGGCGCTTTGACAGTGAAATCCTCAGTTAAAATAAAGGGCGTGGCTGCCGATGTCTCTAAATGATTTATACTTTTATATTCACTGAAATATTGACTTTGCTTCGTTCTGAATGAAACATAATGATATTGTCAAGATTCCATTCGTCCAGGAGCTTAAACCAGAGAAAATATCTCTGCGTCTGAGTCCGGTCCAGCTGCCATTTTCATTCGGTTGCGGTTCATTGTGGTAAACTCCAGTTCAAATTGTACACGTTTGTACTTGTATTTGCCCCGCTTTGCCCCACTTTGACTTGGTTTTGAGCGGTTTGCCGCATTTCGGCCAACTTTTGTCCCACTTTGGCCTCCCTCACGTTGTTGGCCGCCTCCCTCACGTTGTTGGCCGCCTCCCTCACGTTGTTGGCCGCCTCCCTCACGTTGTTGGCCGCCTCCCTCACGTTGTTGGCCGCCTCCCTCACGTTGTTGGCCGCCTCCCTCACGTTGTTGGCCGCCTCCCTCACGTTGTTGGCCGCCTCCCTCACGTTGTTGGCCGCCTCCCTCACGTTGTTGGCCGCCTCCCTCACGTTGTTGGCCGCCTCCCTCACGTTGTTGGCCGCCTCCCTCACGTTGTTGGCCGCCTCCCTCACGTTGTTGGCCGCCTCCCTCACGTTGTTGGCCGCCTCCCTCACGTTGTTGGCCGCCTCCCTCACTGTAATTGAACAGCGGCGTGTCCTGTTTTCATCTATTATTGAGGGACCTGGGTTAATGAGTGAAAAGGCTCGTTAGAGATATGTTAATTAGCTGTGGATGTGTGGAGCGAGAGAGAGACTGTTTTTATACTTTTAACTGTTTTTGTCTGTTTTACACTTTGACTGTAGACGACAGTTTTGTATCAAACACATCACATGATTTATCCCCGGTTTCCACGGTGACGATTCAGCGTCGTCCGGACAGCGTGAAACTATTATAAACGTATAGTTTAGCGCTGAACGATCAGAACGTTTCTCTGTCTCCAACATGAATTTAGGGTTTAAAAAGAGTCATGTTTGAGTGACACATTTGATCACGTGACTGAAGCATTGGTAAAACGTCCTTGTTATTGAGATGATGCAAAGTGATTGTGATGTTGTGTTTGTAGTGTTCACATGTCGATATATTCTGATGTGTTTAACGAGGGTCAGTGTGTAAATCCATGCTCTTAACTACAACCTCCTCTTTCTCTTTCTCTCTTGTTTGTGGAAATATATTGATGATTTGTGAGTTCTTTACGACACAAAAAGAAGAGTAAGTGTCCTCCGTTTCCCCCCCGACAGTGAAGCTTCTGCTCTTCACAAAATCCTCTTATTTCCTTTCAAAGTGTTGTTCTCCAAAGCTTTCACCAGCTCCAGCGCTGAGCCGGCACTTTCTGTCATTTGATGTGGACGTCCATGACAGAGCGGCTCAAGCAGTGAGGAGAGGAGGAGAGAGGGAGGAGAGAGGGAGGGAGGAGAGGAGAGGAGAGAGGAGGGGGGAGGAGGAGAGGAGGAGAGGGAGGGAGGAGAGGAGGAGAGAGGGAGGAGAGAGGGAGGGAGGAGAGGAGGAGAGAGGGAGGAGAGAGGGAGGGAGGAGAGGAGGAGAGAGGGAGGAGAGAGGGAGGGAGGAGAGGAGAGGAGAGAGGAGGGGGGAGGAGGAGAGGAGGAGAGGGAGGGAGGAGAGGAGGAGAGAGGGAGGAGAGAGGGAAGGAGGAGAGGAGGAGAGAGGGAGGAGAGAGGGAAGGAGGAGAGGAGGAGAGAGGGAGGAGAGAGGGAGGGAGGAGAGGAGAGGAGAGAGGAGGGGGAGGAGGAGAGGAGAGAGGGAGGGAGGAGAGGAGGAGAGAGGGAGGAGAGAGGGAGGGAGGAGAGGAGAGGAGAGAGGAGGGGGGAGGAGGAGAGGAGGAGAGGGAGGGAGGAGAGGAGGAGAGAGGGAGGAGAGAGGGAGGGAGGAGAGGAGGAGAGAGGGAGGAGAGAGGGAGGGAGGAGAGGAGGAGAGAGGGAGGAGAGAGGGAGGGAGGAGAGGAGGAGAGAGGGAGGAGAGAGGGAGGGAGGAGAGGAGGAGAGAGGGAGGAGAGAGGGAAGGAGGAGAGGAGGAGAGAGGGAGGAGAGTTTTGGGTTGGAGCAGTGGGTGTGATTTGAAACATGAGTGAAATGAGCTGAAATATGCTGGGTGGAGGGTGCTGGGTGGAGGGTGCTGGGTGGAGGGTGCTGGGTGGAGGGTGCTGGGTGGAGGGTGCTGGAGGGTGCTGGGTGGAGGGTGCTGGGTGGAGGGTGCTGGGTGGAGGGTGCTGGGTGGAGGGTGCTGGGTGGAGGGTGCTGGGTGGAGGGTGCTGGGTGGAGGGTTTGGGGAAGAACGATTCTGACTATATTTATATTTGAATTTAACGGTTCTGATGAACAAAATAAAATCATAAGTTTGCTGTTTTTAATCTTTGCCTAATTCATAAAGAAATAAAGGATGAAAAGACAGAGCTGTGGGAGGAGAGAGCTAACGCTTTATTTAAGAGTTTTGTCCATGTTCACGGGTCGACAGAGTGTTTGACCAGCTCTTCTGCTTCATTCAGTCGTGTTGGGTTAAAGGACCTGTTGCTGCACCTGTTGCTGCACCTGTCGCTCCTGTCGCTGCACCTGTCGCTCTTGTTGTTGAGTCTGACCAGCCACAAATGTTGAGTGCACTGCTTTTTCACCTGCAGCACCGGACATGAACCCTGCATCGTGCCCTGAGCAGTGTGGGCGTTCCCATTGTTCAAACGTGACACAAAACAATGACATTAGCACATCTTTGACTCCTTTAACTCAAACACAGTGTTTTTTCTTGTTCCAGCCGGTTCTTCCATCGTGAAGTGAGACATTTACTTTATCAAATCAGAACAAGTGAAATGTTCCTAACTGAAGTGGTTGTAGATTTTGCAGTGCATTCCTCCGCTGGCCCCGCCCTCCTCCGCTGGCCCCGCCCTCCTCCGTCCCAGACAACGGCTTTCATTCCTGGGCATGTGGAGCGGCGTGGAGGGGCTGTTTACCTGCTGGGGCCTAACAAGGGGTGGGATGGACACCGATGAAAGGGTCCGGACAAAGGAGGGCTTTTTCCCCTGGAGCGGTGTGGGGCAGGGGCAGGGGCGTGGGGCAGGGGCGTGGGGCAGGGGCGTGGTGCAGGGGCAGGGGTATGGGGCAGGTGCAGGGGTGTGGGGCAGGGGCAGCGGTGTGGGGCAGGGGCAGGGGTGTGGGGCAGGGGTGTGGGGCAGGGGCAGCGGTGTGGGGCAGGGGTGTGGGGCAGGGGCAGCGGTGTGGGGCAGGGGTGTGGGGCAGGGGTGTGTGGCAGGGGTGTGGGGCAGGGGTGTGGGGCAGGGGTGTGTGGCAGGGGTGTGGGGCAGGGGTGTGTGGCAGGGGTGTGGGGCAGGGGTGTGGGGCAGGGGTGTGGGGCAGGGGTGTGTGGCAGGGGTGTGGGGCAGGGGTGTGTGGCAGGGGTGTGGGGCAGGGGTGTGGGGCAGGGGTGTGGGGCAGGGGTGTGTGGCAGGGGTGTGGGGCAGGGGTGTGGGGCAGGGGTGTGTGGCAGGGGTGTGGGGCAGGGGTGTGGGGCAGGGGTGTGGGGCAGGGGTGTGTGGCAGGGGTGTGGGGCAGGGGTGTGTGGCAGGGGTGTGGGGCAGGGGTGTGTGGCAGGGGTGTGGGGCAGGGGTGTGTGGCAGGGGTGTGGGGCAGGGGTGTGGGGCAGGGGTGTGGGGCAGGGGTGTGGGGCAGGGGTGTGGGGCAGGGGTGTGGGGCAGGGGTGTGTGGCAGGGGTGTGGGGCAGGGGTGTGGGGCAGGGGTGTGTGGCAGGGGTGTGGGGCAGGGGTGTGGGGCAGGGGTGTGGGGCAGGGGTGTGTGGCAGGGGTGTGGGGCAGGGGTGTGTGGCAGGGGTGTGGGGCAGGGGTGTGGGGCAGGGGTGTGTGGCAGGGGTGTGGGGCAGGGGTGTGTGGCAGGGGTGTGGGGCAGGGGTGTGGGGCAGGGGTGTGGGGCAGGGGTGTGTGGCAGGGGTGTGTGGCAGGGGTGTGGGGCAGGGGTGTGGGGCAGGGGTGTGGGGCAGGGGTGTGTGGCAGGGGTGTGGGGCAGGGGTGTGGGGCAGGGGTGTGGGGCAGGGGTGTGGGGCAGGGGTGTGGGGCAGGGGTGTGGGGCAGGGGTGTGTGGCAGGGGTGTGGGGCAGGGGTGTGTGGCAGGGGTGTGGGGCAGGGGTGTGGGGCAGGGGTGTGGGGCAGGGGTGTGGGGCAGGGGTGTGGGGCAGGGGTGTGTGGCAGGGGTGTGTGGCAGGGGTGTGTGGCAGGGGTGTGGGGCAGGGGTGTGTGGCAGGGGTGTGTGGCAGGGGTGTGGGGCAGGGGTGTGGGGCAGGGGTGTGTGGCAGGGGTGTGTGGCAGGGGTGTGGGGCAGGGGTGTGTGGCAGGGGTGTGGGGCAGGGGTGTGTGGCAGGGGTGTGGGGCAGGGGTGTGGGGCAGGGGTGTGGGGCAGGGGTGTGTGGCAGGGGTGTGGGGCAGGGGTGTGTGGCAGGGGTGTGGGGCAGGGGTGTGGGGCAGGGGTGTGGGGCAGGGGTGTGGGGCAGGGGTGTGTGGCAGGGGTGTGGGGCAGGGGTGTGGGGCAGGGGTGTGGGGCAGTTCCAAATGCAGTTTACGAGCAACTTTCAGTGGCCAGATCAGAGCAAAGCTAACAACAACAACTATTATGCTAACCGCACACTTCCTGTTTCTCAGAGGATGAATCACTTTAGATACAGACGACAAAGAGCTGCTTTTAAAATATATCCACACCGAATGAACACATTCTATTAAGCTCAGATATTGGGTGCCGCCCCTTAAAGGCGCGGCACTGACAACTTTCAGAGGCCAGAGCGAGTTTTGCTGTAAATCCAAGAAAAACTAGCACGCTAATAGCGTGCTAATAGCACACTTCCACTAGTGGCCCAGTCAGTGGGTCAAACGTGGCAAAGTGGCTCTGTCAGTGGGTCAAACGTGGCAAAGTGGCCCTGTCAGTGGGTCAAACGTGGCAAAGTGGCCCTGTCAGTGGGTCAAACGTGGCAAAGTGGCCCTGTCAGTGGGTCAAACGTGGCAAAGTGGCCCTGTCAGTGGGTCAAACGTGGCAAAGTGGCCCTGTCAGTGGGTCAAACGTGGCAAAGTGGCCCTGTCAGTGGGTCAAACGTGGCAAAGTGGCCCTGGTGGTTCCTGAGCTGCTGTTTGTGGATGTGACAAATGGGCCGAGCTTGTGCAGACGAGGCGGTAATGGACAGTGACAGGGATAAACAGAGCTGGGGGTTTCATGGGGCCCCTGAAGGGGGGGTCCTGGGGGGGAGGGGGGGTGAAGGAGGGGGGGGTCAGCGACGGCCCACTCACTGTCATTTTTTTCAATTATCTGTCGCTCTCGGGCGTCCCAGAAGAACCAGGCGCTGTTTGGATTCACGGGGCAAAGCGCTTCTCTTCTTCCACACCACTCACCCTTTAGAAACATGTATTTACTCTTCTAATAGTTATTTATCTTGACTTTTGGTTGCATATTTCCACTCTCATGCTGTTCTAGAACTTTCTTGACTCTTATCTTTCTTATAAACATTGGTGACAACTGAATCTGATGCATAAATGAACTTATGTCTCTGATGTTGTCGTCGCTGATGAAGTTGAGAATCGTTTAAATGTCTTTACGATCATAAACACACCATTTGTCAAGTGTCGTTGCACCTTTTTGTATCTTAACTCTTTTTTCAAATTATAATACAACCAACTGTCGTCAATCTGTTAGATTTAAGTCTATTTATCATTTCCCCTGATTATTTTCCATTTAACTTCTGTTTTCACGATACAAACATTTCAAACTCAATTTCTTCTCAGGAAATGATTTCGATTTCCGATATTTGTCAATTTTGATACCATGATGACATAAAAACACTTGTACTCTTTTTGAAGACCACAAAATAGTGGTCGTTTCTTTAAAAACTATTTTCTCTTTCATCAGAACATAAAACATAAAACAGACACAAACTCAACACTTATTCCACCAGAAGAACAAGACCAAAACAAATGAAACGGGATGAGACTCCGGAGCTGGACTTGGAGAGGCTTAAGTTTTAGGAGCAAAAGTTGAGAATAAGGGCGTGGCATCAGAAAAAAAAGACATTTCATTGGTATCCACATACATATATATATATATATATATATATATATATATATATATATATATATAATTACACACATATGCACATATATTAGTGGCTCTTTTAGTCTTTCTGATATTAGAACGCTCAGATTTAGCCCCATTTCTGTGATTGGTTTTCAGTCTCAAAACTTCCAATGAGAGTCTAGTGTCTCTTCTTGTCTTCGTATGGACTAGTCCCCTGGCCTTTCCTCCATGTGGACGTTCATCTTGATGCTGAGGGGTCCGTGGCTCCTCCCCCTCTCTTCACCTCCCCCTCCTCCTCTCATCCTCTGCCTTCATCTCAAATGGAGAGTGGGGCTTCCCTTCTCCCCGTCCATTACAATAGGGAGTCATCAGGGGCCGAGGAGGTTCCGAGTCTCATTGAAATGCATGCTTCATCCCTCTCTCTCTCTCTCTCTCTCTCTCTTTCTCTCTCTCTCTCTCTCTCCTCTGGGATCTCTCCGTCTTTCACGGCTTTCTCTTTGTTAATCAGTTAAAGTCCCTCTTC
>NW_027315894.1:75000-77500 GCF_026437365.1 Eucyclogobius newberryi
TTCTGTAAGGTCATTGTTCTGTCAGGACATCGCTCTGTTGACAGACCAAGAGGAATGAGAGCTTTGTCGTGTTCCTTAGTTTTACCGTTATCGTCCAAAGAATCAAAGTATTCGTGGCTCATTAAGCCGTAGTAAAGGACGCAGTCGTGGTGGTTGCGTGTATCGCTTGCCCTTTCAAAATGGCCGCTATGGGGAAGTCCCGGATGTTTGACGTCGCTGTGAACGCATTTACAGGAGCTCCAGGCAAACTCTAACCCTAGAAACACCAGTCTCTCATATGAGTACCTTTAGATTGATGGAAGTCGAAACATCTTGAAAACATGACTTGACTTTGAAACCTGTTTTTCACCCTGGACCACTGAGGATCACGCTGACCACAACGAGTGCAGTATTGGTGATAGTACTAGTGGTAGTACTAGTGGTAATACTGGTAGTAAGCGTGTGTCTTGTGTGCGCAGGTGCCCGTCTCCATGGCGATGATGAGTCCACAGATGATCACTCCTCAGCAGATGCAGCAGATCCTGTCTCCGCCTCAGCTCCAGGCTCTTCTCCAGCAGCAGCAGGCCTTAATGCTCCAGCAGGTAACCCCGCCCACAATCACACCTGTCAGCCACGCCTTAATGCTCCAGCAGGAAACCCCGCCCACAATCACACCTGTCAACCACGCCTTAATGCTCCAGCAGGTAACCCCGCCTACAATCACACCTGTCAGCCACGCCTTAATGCTCCAGCAGGTAACCCCGCCCACAATCACACCTGTCAGCCACGCCTTAATGCTCCAGCAGGTAACCCCGCCCACAATCACACCTGTCAGCCACGCCTTAATGCTCCAGCAGGTAACCCCGCCCACAATCACACCTGTCAGCCACGCCTTAATGCTCCAGCAGGTAACCCCGCCCACAATCACACCTGTCAGCCACGCCTTAATGCTCCAGCAGGTAACCCCGCCCACAATCACACCTGTCAACCACGCCTTAATGCTCCAGCAGGTAACCCCGCCTACAATCACACCTGTCAGCCACGCCTTAATGCTCCAGCAGGTAACCCCGCCCACAATCACACCTGTCAGCCACGCCTTAATGCGCCAGCAGGTAACCCCGCCCACAATCACACCTGTCAGCCACGCCTTAATGCTCCAGCAGGAAACCCCGCCCACAATCACACCTGTCAACCACGCCTTAATGCTCCAGCAGGTAACCCCGCCCACAATCACACCTGTCAGCCACGCCTTAATGCTCCAGCAGGTAACCCCGCCCACAATCACACCTGTCAGCCACGCCTTAATGCTCCAGCAGGTAACCCCGCCCACAATCACACCTGTCAGCCACGCCTTAATGCTCCAGCAGGTAACCCCGCCCACAATCACACCTGTCAGCCACGCCTTAATGCTCCAGCAGGTAACCCCGCCCACAATCACACCTGTCAGCCACGCCTTAATGCTCCAGCAGGTAACCCCGCCCACAATCACACCTGTCAGCCACGCCTTAATGCTCCAGCAGGTAACCCCGCCCACAATCACACCTGTCAGCCACGCCTTAATGCTCCAGCAGGTAACCCCGCCCACAATCACACCTGTCAGCCACGCCTTAATGCTCCAGCAGGTAACCCCGCCCACAATCACACCTGTCAGCCACGCCTTAATGCTCCAGAAGGTAACCCCGCCCACAATCACACCTGTCAGCCACGCCTTAATGCTCCAGCAGGTAACCCCGCCCACAATCACACCTGTCAGCCACGCCTTAATGCTCCAGCAGGTAACCCCGCCCACAATCACACCTGTCAGCCACGCCTTAATGCTCCAGCAGGTAACCCCGCCCACAATCACACCTGTCAGCCACGCCTTAATGCTCCAGCAGGTAACCCCGCCCACAATCACACCTGTCAGCCACGCCTTAATGCTCCAGCAGGTAACCCCGCCCACAATCACACCTGTCAGCCACGCCTTAATGCTCCAGCAGGTAACCCCGCCCACAATCACACCTGTCAGCCACGCCTTAATGCTCCAGCAGGTAACCCCGCCCACAATCACACCTGTCAGCCACGCCTTAATGCTCCAGCAGGTAACCCCGCCCACACACACACACTCACACACACACACACACACACACACAGCTGCCCTGAGGCAAACTAAAAACACATGGCTGAAGTGTCTTGCCAAACAGAAGTGGCAATCAAACCTCGACAACTGAGAGTAAATCTGATTTGAGTCTGAGGGCTTCCTGTTCTTCTCAGTGCTTCTTGGCCATCTTACCACTCTGCCCGTCCTGCCCGTCCTGCCCACCCTGCCCGCCCTCCCCGCCCTGCCCGCTCTGCCCGCCCTCCCCGCCCTGCCCGCTCTGCCCACCCTCCCCGCCCTGCCCGTCCTGCCCACCCTGCCCGCTCTGCCCGCCCTGCCCGCTCGGCCTGTGAGTGCCTGTTTAAAGGTGACACACGTCTGCAGCTCTTCTTTTGCTTCTTTTGGATCTGTTGCTAAGAAAACACACTTTTTAAATGGTCGGCT
>NW_027315894.1:100000-112500 GCF_026437365.1 Eucyclogobius newberryi
GTGTGTGTAGTATTAGTGTGTGTGTGTGTGTGTGTAGTATTAGTGTGTGTGTGTGTGTGTGTAGTATTAGTGTGTGTGTGTGTGTGTGTGTGTGTAGTATTAGTGTGTGTGTGTGTGTGTGTGTAGTATTAGTGTGTGTGTGTGTGTAGTATTAGTGTGTGTGTGTGTGTGTAGTATTAGTGTGTGTGTGTGTGTGTGTAGTATTAGTGTGTGTGTGTGTGTGTGTGTAGTATTAGTGTGTGTGTGTGTGTGTAGTATTAGTGTGTGTGTGTGTGTGTGTAGTATTAGTGTGTGTGTGTGTGTGTAGTATTAGTGTGTGTGTGTGTGTGTAGTATTAGTGTGTGTGTGTGTGTATTCCACTGACGCTGGACAAAAGAACAAACACAACGTTTAATAAAGTTTATGACAAATGTTCTGAAATGTATGAATTTCTGCAACGTTCAGTTTCAAATGAACAGCATTTGTTCATAAACCAGAGACAAAAATAACAAATACAACATGAAACATTATCCAAGAGAAAAGTGCAGATGAAACATATGATTCTTCAAAACAGAAGTCATGTTTTTCTGACTTATGTTTCAGAGATAAAACCAGTGAATGGAATTCTAACACTTTCAGTTTGAACAAGTTTATTCACAATTTAGAACATATTTGTAACATGTATTTGTATCGATTCTTTCAAGCAAGTGAAACAATCCGTTTAAAAAGCTCAAATATAGTTTATTCCAATATTCTTGACTACACTATTCTCCGCCTTTATCCGAGCGGCACAAAGTGGCAGCCACGTCTCCCTCCAGCAGCCCAGGGCACGTGTGGCGGCAGAAGAAAGAACATCTGCTGTTTTTCCTCTGTTCAAATGTGAGAAAGTAAAAGCAGGAAAAGCTTTATCGCAGCATCTCTGGAACACTGCGCTCTTTCTCCTTCTTCTGGAAGAATAACACACATGTGGCACGAGCACCCGACACATTCTCCCTCCTCAGAGAAGGCTTTTATTTTGGCGGGACGGCCCAGGAACGCAGACAAAACAGACATAATATTTAGATTACTGGAAGGTCTGTGAACCCTGGTGTGTGAAGGGCCCAGAGAAGAAACAACTATAGAGAGAAGAAACAACTATAGTGACAGAAGAAACAACTATAGTGAGAGAAGAAACAACTATAGAGAAGAAACAACTATAGAGAGAAGAAACAACTCTAGTGACAGAAGAAACAACTCTAGTGAGAGAAGAAACAACTATAGAGAGAGAAGAAACAACTATAGTGACAGAAGAAACAACTATAGTGAGAGAAGAAACAACTATAGAGAAGAAACAACTATAGAGAGAAGACACAACTATAGTGAGAGAAGAAACAACTATAGAGAGAGAAGAAACAACTATAGAGAGAGAAGAAACAACTATAGTGAGAGAAGAAACAACTATAGAGAGAAGACACAACTATAGTGAGAGAAGAAACAACTATAGAGAGAGAAGAAACAACTATAGAGAGAGAAGAAACAACTATAGAGAGAGAAGAAACAACTATAGTGAGAGAAGAAACAACTATAGTGACAGAAGAAACAACTCTAGTGAGAGAAGAAACAACTATAGAGAGAGAAGAAACAACTATAGTGAGAGAAGAAACAACTATAGAGAGAGAAGAAACAACTATAGTGAGAGAAGAAACAACTATAGAGAGAAGACACAACTATAGTGAGAGAAGAAACAACTATAGAGAGAAGACACAACTATAGTGAGAGAAGAAACAACTATAGAGAGAGAAGAAACAACTATAGAGAGAGAAGAAACAACTATAGAGAGAGAAGAAACAACTATAGTGAGAGAAGAAACAACTATAGAGAGAGAAGACACAACTATAGTGAGAGAAGAAACAACTATAGAGAGAGAAGAAACAACTATAGTGAGAGAAGAAACAACTATAGAGAGAGAAGAAACAACTATAGAGAGAGAAGAAACAACTATAGAGAGAGAAGAAACAACTATAGAGAGAGAAGAAACAACTATAGTGAGAGAAGAAACAACTATAGAGAGAGAAGACACAACTATAGTGAGAGAAGAAACAACTATAGAGAGAAGAAACAACTATAGAGAGAGAAGAAACAACTATAGTGAGAGAAGAAACAACTATAGAGAGAGAAGAAACAACTATAGTGAGAGAAGAAACAACTATAGAGAGAAGACACAACTATAGTGAGAGAAGAAACAACTATAGAGAGAGAAGAAACAACTATAGTGAGAGAAGAAACAACTATAGAGAGAGAAGACACAACTATAGTGAGAGAAGAAACAACTATAGAGAGAGAAGACACAACTATAGTGAGAGAAGAAACAACTATAGAGAGAAGAAACAACTATAGAGAGAGAAGAAACAACTATAGTGAGAGAAGAAACAACTATAGAGAGAGAAGAAACAACTATAGTGAGAGAAGAAACAACTATAGAGAGAAGACACAACTATAGTGAGAGAAGAAACAACTATAGAGAGAGAAGAAACAACTATAGTGAGAGAAGAAACAACTATAGAGAGAGAAGAAACAACTATAGTGAGAGAAGAAACAACTATAGAGAGAGAAGAAACAACTATAGTGAGAGAAGAAACAACTATAGAGAGAGAAGAAACAACTATAGAGAGAGAAGAAACAACTATAGAGAGAGAAGAAACAACTATAGTGAGAGAAGAAACAACTATAGAGAGAGAAGAAACAACTATAGTGAGAGAAGAAACAACTATAGAGAGAGAAGAAACAACTATAGTGAGAGAAGAAACAACTATAGAGAGAAGAAACAACAAATGTTCATGTTCTTAAGATGATGTTTGGACTTGAGAGAATGAACTGAATGTGGAGAAGAACGTGAGGTTAGAGCTGCTGAAAGAACGTCTGGAGTGGAGAATGTTTATGGTTTTTGTGGAGGTCAAGGGTCATTTTGGGTATTTTGTGGAGAACGAGACCGGACCAGGACTAAAGCAAATCACTCCCAAGTCAACATCACGACCAACAAGATTCAACCCTTGATCTGCTTGAACATTTGTGGATTTCGCGTTCTGATATTTCATTTAAAATTGTCTCGTAATCAGATCCTAAACTCTTAATATTCCAACTAAAATGGAACAGGCCTAAAAACACAAGCACAACACCATCTCCACCTCTCAGTCTGTCCTCAGTCTGTCCTCCCGTCCCTCTCAGTCTGTCCTCAGTCTGTCCTCCTGTCCCTCTCAGTCTGTCCTCCCGTCCCTCTCAGTCTGTCCTCCCGTCCCTCTCAGTCTGTCCTCCCGTCCCTCTCAGTCTGTCCTCCTGTCCCTCTCAGTTTGTCCTCCCGTCCCTCTCAGTCTGTCCTCCCGTCCCTCTCAGTCTGTCCTCCCGTCCCTCTCAGTCTGTCCTCCCGTCCCTCTCAGTCTGTCCTCCTGTCCCTCTCAGTCTGTCCTCCCGTCCCTCTCAGTCTGTCCTCCTGTCCCTCTCAGTCTGTCCTCCCGTCCCTCTCAGTCTGTCCTCCCGTCCCTCTCAGTCTGTCCTCCTGTCCCTCTCAGTCTGTCCTCCCGTCCCTCTCAGTCTCAGTCCTTCTCGTGTTCTTGACCCCGTTGCCTCTGGTTACAGCCATGTGCCCGTCGGACCTGCAGCAGCTCTGGAAGGAAGTGTCCGGCGTCCAGAGCTCTGAGGAGTCCCTGAAACAGGCCGAGGGGCTGGACCTGAGCACCTCCAGCTCCAACACTACCTCAGCCTTCCCCAAAACCCCCAGCGTCCACCTGCCCCTGCACGGGCTGGCCAACGGGCAGAGCCACACGCCCAAGAGACAGGACAGGTACCACCACTCGAGGAGGTGGATAGCACTCACTCACACTCACTCAAGTACATCTACAAGAGGAACTTTGAATGGCTTTAACATCATTTAACTCTTCTCACTTCTACCAATGTGAAGATGTATCAAATGTTTCGTTTTGTAGTTCTTCTCGTATCTGTGCTCCATCTTTTCTGCATCATTTCATATTTAGTCCTCAGTGACATGAACTTTAAATGATAATCCGATCTTACATCAGGACGGTTCCTTTCACGTCTCCTCTACAGTGATGACGTTTGTTCTTCCAGAGCCCGACTGTTCGAGTGGATCTCGTCCTTCACTAAAGCCGACAGTGCAGACGAGCAGATCAGCCTGTACAGCAAAAGCAGCCACCCGCCCAGCAGCCAGTGAGCAACACACTTCACCATCACCATACATATACATATATATACATACATATACAATACAAATACAATACAAATACAATACATGTACATACATATACAATACAAATACAATACATATACATACATATACATACATATACATACAAATACAATACATATAGAGAGAGATACGATAATCCCTTCTGACGTTCTCTTGTCGCTGATCGTAAATACGTTTAGTTTGTTCTTGTCTCCAAAGCCTTTTCCCATAACCCGATCATGACCTTTCTACTCAATCAGTTCTGTCATCGTCCTGTCCCACTGTTTGTCTGTCTTCCGTCTCACTCGTCCATCTGTTTCATGTGCTTGAGGTAGGACAATTGTATATCTAAATGTATGTAATGTAAATATAAAATAAACATAAGAGGTGGTGGGCACAAAAAAATAAAAAATAAGTTTAGTTTGTTCATCAAGTGCAGACTGATCTGGGTATTCTCTTATGCTGCTCCCACAGCTTGGAACGCTTTCCAAACTGAATTGAAATGAGCTGGTTCTTTGAAGAGAACCTTCTTCAACCTTCTTCTTTTTTACCTGGTTAAATAAAGGTTAATACATAATAAACACATTGTGCTGCTTCAGTATTTTAAAATGTCGTTTATTATAATATTTTCAGGGGCATTTAAAGAAGAGACAGAAACAATCCAACATTTAAAAAAGCACAAACTTAACCATTTGACCCCAATAACCGTCCAGACGCTCAGTGATACTCGCTGAGAACATCTGTCACGCTCAACTCCCAGAAAAAGCCCATGATGCAGCGGTTAGCATCCGGGAGCTAGCCTGCTAAGCTAATGCGTTGCTGATGTGCCGTTTGTGCGGTTGCCAGCGCTTTGTCATGTCGGCTGTCTGCGCTTAGGCCACGCACGCTCCAGAAACCCGAGCAGAACCCCAGACCTCCGTGCCCCGCCCCCTCCTCGCTCCGTGCCCCCCCCCCTCGCTCCGACTGCGACCCAGGCACCGGCAGCAGCACTGAGCGGCCGCAGAACAGCTCCCATCTGCCGCACAAATGGTTCCTGTTACCACGGGCCGTCTGAAGTGCATTTGGGGGGAATCCACATCTCGGATCACTCAAACGCACAGCCTGAAATACAAACTGGAAAATAAAGTTATGTAAATATATTTGAGGCAGCAGACGGCGGCCATGACAGCGCTGCTACTGAAACAGACACGCGCACACTTAAAGGGCCGTCTGTGCTCGGCTTAAACAATATCACCATGACTTTATTTAAACAATCCTGCATTTTTAAAGCCGCCTCCTTCTCCAAAGATCTAAACACTCTGTTCTACCTTGTGATGTCATAGTGAACCAGGAAGTGCTCGTTCTCTAGACCGATTGAATCATCAAATAATGGCTCAAATTGCTTCATCAAGCTGTAGCTGCTACTGTTCGTCTGGAACTGAGCCCACTTCAGTCCAGATGTGGTTCAGTGGAGTTCTAGTCCGGGTTTAGCTCCGGGTTTGGTTCCGGGTTTAGCTCCGGGTTTGGTTCCGGGTTTAGCTCCGGGTTTAGCTCCGGGTTTAGCTCGGGGTTTAGCTCCGGGTTTAGCTCTGGGTTTAGCTCCGGGTTTGGATGTGTACTATGCACAGATGATTGCGCTGCAGTCTGGCTCCTGTAACTGACCCAGTGAGCGCCTCCTTTTCTCGCTTCACTTTTCAGAGCGTAACCACAGTAACCAGAGGCAGATGTGCAGCTGCTGGAGCTTCTGCTCGTATCAGTCGCACTGGAAAACACTTTTTACCACCATCTAATTCTATTATGTACGACAACACCAGGCTTTTCTTTACCTTGACCTCCAAAAAGTGCAGGATCCACAAGCTCGACGTGACAGTGTTTAGTTTGTTTCAAAAGAGTTTAACCTCTGTTGAGACGCAGAGACAATGAGACGATGAGACGCTAAAAGACAAGCTTTACCTTTCATTAACCTTTATCTAAAGACTGAGCCCAGCTGAGAGTCTTGCTCTTTTACAGCAGAACCTTGTGATTCACACAACGAGACAACGTTAAGACAGTTTTTCTTATACAGGCTGTTTTATCATTGTTTTATTGTTTTATGTTGAATCATCAGGACAAGTTCTTATGTTTGTGAATTCTGTTCTTTGGAAATAAACCTTTTCTTATTCTGACTCTGATAAAGTACAATTAATACAAGTAAATCAAATAATACATACAAGTTGGTAAATTAAGTTTAAAATGATGTGAACTGAGCGTCAGTAACGGTCACACTTTGTGCCGGACATCGTGGCTTTAAAACTCATGTCAAGTCCAAACGGCTAAAAGCTTTAGTCTTTAGTCCAAGCACATCAACTGTCCATCTCTGTGAGGTCTGATGTTTGTCTCATGTCCATCTGGTCTGATGTTTGTCTCATGTCCATCTGGTCTGATGTTTGTCTCGTGTCCATCTGGTCTGATGTTTGTCTCATGTCCATCTGGTCTGATGTTTGTCTCATGTCCATCTGGTCTGATGTTTGTCTCGTGTCCATCTGGTCTGATGTTTGTCTCATGTCCATCTGGTCTGATGTTTGTCTCATGTCCATCTGGTCTGATGTTTGTCTCGTGTCCATCTGGTCTGATGTTTGTCTCATGTCCATCTGGTCTGATGTTTGTCTCATGTCCATCTGGTCTGATGTTTGTCTCGTGTCCATCTGGTCTGATGTTTGTCTCACGTCCATCTGGTCTGATGTTTGTCTCATGTCCATCTTGTCTGATGTTTGTCTCATGTCCATCTGGTCTGATGTTTGTCTCGTGTCCATCTGGTCTGATGTTTGTCTCGTGTCCATCTGGTCTGATGTTTGTCTCATGTCCATCTGGTCTGATGTTTGTCTCATGTCCATCTGGTCTGATGTTTGTCTCATGTCCATCTGGTCTGATGTTTGTCTCGTGTCCATCTGGTCTGATGTTTGTCTCATGTCCATCTGGTCTGATGTTTGTCTCGTGTCCATCTGGTCTGATGTTTGTCTCATGTCCATATGGTCTGATGTTTGTCTCGTGTCCATCTGGTCTGATGTTTGTCTCATGTCCATCTGGTCTGATGTTTGTCTCGTGTCCATCTGGTCTGATGTTTGTCTCATGTCCATCTGGTCTGATGTTTTTCTCATGTCCATCTGGTCTGATGTTTGTCTCATGTCCATCTGGTCTGATGTTTGTCTCGTGTCCATCTGGTCTGATGTTTGTCTCATGTCCATCTGGTCTGATGTTTGTCTCGTGTCCATCTGGTCTGATGTTTGTCTCGTGTCCATCTGGTCTGATGTTTGTCTCGTGTCCATCTGGTCTGATGTTTGTCTCGTGTCCATCTGGTCTGATGTTTGTCTCATGTCCATCTGGTCTGATGTTTGTCTCATGTCCATCTGGTCTGATGTTTGTCTCATGTCCATCTTGTCTGATGTTTGTCTCATGTCCATCTGGTCTGATGTTTGTCTCGTGTCCATCTGGTCTGATGTTTGTCTCGTGTCCATCTGGTCTGATGTTTGTCTCATGTCCATCTGGTCTGATGTTTGTCTCGTGTCCATCTGGTCTGATGTTTGTCTCGTGTCCATCTGGTCTGATGTTTGTCTCGTGTCCATCTGGTCTGATGTTTGTCTCGTGTCCATCTGGTCTGATGTTTGTCTCATGTCCATCTGGTCTGATGTTTGTCTCATGTCCATCTGGTCTGATGTTTGTCTCATGTCCATCTTGTCTGATGTTTGTCTCATGTCCATCTGGTCTGATGTTTGTCTCGTGTCCATCTGGTCTGATGTTTGTCTCATGTCCATCTGGTCTGATGTTTGTCTCATGTCCATCTGGTCTGATGTTTGTCTCATGTCCATCTGGTCTGATGTTTGTCTCGTGTCCATCTGGTCTGATGTTTGTCTCATGTCCATCTGGTCTGATGTTTGTCTCGTGTCCATCTGGTCTGATGTTTGTCTCATGTCCATATGGTCTGATGTTTGTCTCGTGTCCATCTGGTCTGATGTTTGTCTCGTGTCCATCTGGTCTGATGTTTGTCTCGTGTCCATCTGGTCTGATGTTTGTCTCATGTCCATCTGGTCTGATGTTTGTCTCGTGTCCATCTGGTCTGATGTTTGTCTCGTGTCCATCTGGTCTGATGTTTGTCTCATGTCCATCTGGTCTGATGTTTGTCTCATGTCCATCTGGTCTGATGTTTGTCTCGTGTCCATCTGGTCTGATGTTTGTCTCATGTCCATCTGGTCTGATGTTTTTCTCATGTCCATCTGGTCTGATGTTTGTCTCATGTCCATCTGGTCTGATGTTTGTCTCGTGTCCATCTGGTCTGATGTTTGTCTCATGTCCATCTGGTCTGATGTTTGTCTCGTGTCCATCTGGTCTGATGTTTGTCTCGTGTCCATCTGGTCTGATGTTTGTCTCGTGTCCATCTGGTCTGATGTTTGTCTCGTGTCCATCTGGTCTGATGTTTGTCTCGTGTCCATCTGGTCTGATGTTTGTCTCGTGTCCATCTGGTCTGATGTTTGTCTCGTGTCCATCTGGTCTGATGTTTGTCTCGTGTCCATCTGGTCTGATGTTTGTCTCGTGTCCATCTGGTCTGATGTTTGTCTCGTGTCCATCTGGTCTGATGTTTGTCTCGTGTCCATCTGGTCTGATGTTTGTCTCGTGTCCATCTGGTCTGATGTTTGTCTCATGTCCATCTGGTCTGATATTTCTCTCGTGTCCATCTGGTCTGATGTTTGTCTCATGTCCATCTGGTCTGATGTTTGTCTCGTGTCCATCTGGTCTGATGTTTGTCTCGTGTCCATCTGGTCTGATGTTTGTCTCATGTCCATCTGGTCTGATGTTTGTCTCGTGTCCATCTGGTCTGATGTTTGTCTCATGTCCATCTGGTCTGATGTTTTTCTCATGTCCATCTGGTCTGATGTTTGTCTCATGTCCATCTGGTCTGATGTTTGTCTCGTGTCCATCTGGTCTGATGTTTGTCTCATGTCCATCTGGTCTGATGTTTGTCTCGTGTCCATCTGGTCTGATGTTTGTCTCGTGTCCATCTGGTCTGATGTTTGTCTCGTGTCCATCTGGTCTGATGTTTGTCTCGTGTCCATCTGGTCTGATGTTTGTCTCATGTCCATCTGGTCTGATGTTTGTCTCGTGTCCATCTGGTCTGATGTTTGTCTCGTGTCCATCTGGTCTGATGTTTGTCTCGTGTCCATCTGGTCTGATGTTTGTCTCGTGTCCATCTGGTCTGATGTTTGTCTCGTGTCCATCTGGTCTGATGTTTGTCTCGTGTCCATCTGGTCTGATGTTTGTCTCGTGTCCATCTGGTCTGATGTTTGTCTCATGTCCATCTGGTCTGATATTTCTCTCGTGTCCATCTGGTCTGATGTTTGTCTCATGTCCATCTGGTCTGATGTTTGTCTCGTGTCCATCTGGTCTGATGTTTGTCTCGTGTCCATCTGGTCTGATGGTCTGATGTTTGTCTGCTGTTGCAGTCATGAAGAGCACTCTGGTTCTCACCCGCTGTACGGACATGGAGAGTGCAAGTGGCCCGGCTGTGAGGCGCTGTGCGAGGACATGGGACAGTTCATCAAGTAAGTCTCACTCCCAAACTCACCCACAACACAACGAGCCGCGAGAGTCCAGGCTAACATAAGGGCTAACATCAGGGCTAACATCAGGGCTAATGTCCGGGCTAATGTCCGGGCTAACAACCGGGCTAACAGCCGGGCTAACATCCGTGCTAACGTCCAGGCTAACATCCGGGCTAACATCCGTGCTAACATCTGGGCTAACATCCGGGCTAACATCCGGGCTAACATCCGGGCTAACGTCCGGGCTAACAGCCGGGCTAACATCCCTGCTAATATCCGGGCTAACAGCCGAGCTAACATCCGGGCTAACATCCGTGCTAATATCCGGGCTAACAGCCGGGCTAACATCCGTGCTAATATCCGGGCTAACAGCCGGGCTAACATCCGGGCTAACATCCGTGCTAATATCCGGGCTAACAGCCGGGCTAACATCCGGGCTAACATCCGTGCTAATATCCGGGCTAACAGCCGGGCTAACATCCGTGCTAATATCCGGGCTAACAGCCGGGCTAACATCCGGGCTAACATCCGTGCTAATATCCGGGCTAACAGCCGGGCTAACGTCCGGGCTAACGTCCGGACTAACATCTAGGCTAACATCCGGGCTAACAGCCGGGGTATCAGCCGGGCTAACGTCAGGGCTAACATCTGGGCTAACATCCGTGCTAATATCCAGGCTAACAGCCGGGCTAACGTCAGGGCTAACATCTGGGCTAACATCCGTGCTAATATCCGGGCTAACAGCCGGGCTAACGTCCGGGCTAACATCTGCCTCGGGTGGTTCTGAGTCAGTTCAAGTCTTTTAGATGTTTCTTTACATTTTCAGTGGCAAAAAATGACACATAATTACACATCGTTACACATAATTACACATCGTTACACATCGTTACACACAATTACACATAGTTACACATAATTACACATAGTTACACATAATTACACATAATTACACATATTTACACATAATTACACATATTTACACATAATTACACATCGTTACACATAGTTACACATAATTACACATAGTTACACATAGTTACACATAATTACACATAATTACACATAATTACACACAGTTACACATAATTACACACAGTTACACATAGTTACACATATTTACACACAGTTACACATAATTACACATAATTACACATAGTTACACATAGTTACACATAATTACACACAGTTACACATAATTACACATCGTTACACATAATTACACATCGTTACACATCGTTACACATAATTACACATCGTTACACATCGTTACACATAATTACACATAATTACACATAGTTACACATAGTTACACATAATTACACATAATTACACATATTTACACATAATTACACATCGTTACACATAGTTACACATAGTTACACATAATTACACACAGTTACACATAATTACACACAGTTACACATAGTTACACATATTTACACACAGTTACACATAATTACACATAATTACACATAGTTACACATAGTTACACATAATTACACACAGTTACACATAATTACACATCGTTACACATAATTACACATCGTTACACATAATTACACATAGTTACACATAATTACACATAATTACACATAGTTACACATAGTTACACATAATTACACATAATTACACATAATTACACACAGTTACACATAATTACACATAGTTACACATAATTACACATAATTACACATAGTTACACATAATTACACATAATTACACATAGTTACACATAATTACACATAGTTACACATAGTTACACATAATTACACATAATTACACACAGTTACACATAATTACACATAGTTACACATAATTACACATAGTTACACATAGTTACACATAATTACACATAATTACACATAATTACACACAGTTACACATAATTACACATCGTTACACATAATTACACATAATTACACATAGTTACACATAATTACACATAGTTACACATAGTTACACATAATTACACATAATTACACACAGTTACACATAATTACACATAGTTACACATAATTACACATAGTTACACATAGTTACACATAATTACACATAATTACACATAATTACACACAGTTACACACAGTTACACACAGTTACACATAGTTACACATAGTTACACACAGTTACACACAGTTACACATAGTTACACACAGTTACACATAATTACACACAGTTACACATAATTACACACAGTTACACATAGTTACACATAATTACACACAGTTACACATAATTACACACATTTACACATAGTTACACATAATTACACACAGTTACACATAATTACACACATTTACACATAATTACACATAATTACACACAGTTACACATAATTACACATAGTTACACATAATTACACATAGTTACACATAGTTACACATAGTTACACACAGTTACACATAATTACACACAGTTACACATAATTACACACAGTTACACATAGTTACACATAATTACACACAGTTACACATAATTACACACAGTTACACATAATTACACACAGTTACACATAGTTACACATAATTACACACAGTTACACATAATTACACACATTTACACATAGTTACACATAATTACACACAGTTACACATAATTACACACATTTACACATAATTACACATAATTACACACAGTTACACATAATTACACATAATTACACACAGTTACACATAATTACACATAGTTACACATAATTACACATAGTTACACATAGTTACACATAATTACACATAATTACACATAGTTAC
>NW_027315895.1:5000-119116 GCF_026437365.1 Eucyclogobius newberryi
TCAGACACCACCATCAGACACCACCACCAGACACCACCATCAGACACCACCATCAGACACCACCATCAGACACCACCATCAGACACCACCATCAGACACCACCACCAGACACCACCACCAGACACCATCAGACACCACCATCAGACACCACCATCAGACACCACCATCAGACACCACCATCAGACACCACCACCAGACACCACCACCAGACACCACCAGACACCACCAGACACCATCAGACACCACCATCAGACACCATCAGACACCACCATCAGACACCACCATCAGACACCACCACCAGACACCACCATCAGACACCACCAGACACCACCATCAGACACCACCATCAGACACCACCATCAGACACCACCATCAGACACCACCATCAGACACCATCAGACACCACCAGACACCACCATCAGACACCATCAGACACCACCATCAGACACCACCATCAGACACCACCATCAGACACCATCACCAGACACCACCACCAGACACCACCATCAGACACCATCAGACACCACCATCAGACACCATCAGACACCACCATCAGACACCATCAGACACCATCAGACACCACCATCTGACACCATCAGACACCACCATCTGACACCATCAGACACCACCACCAGACACCACCACCAGACACCATCAGACACCACCAGACACCACCACCAGACACCACCACCAGACACCACCACCAGACACCATCAGACGACACCATCAGACACCACCACCAGACACCATCAGACACCAACACCATCAGACACAAACACCATCAGACACCACCACCAGACACCACCACCAGACACCATCAGACACAAACACCATCAGACACCATCAGACACCACCACCAGACACCATCAGACAAAAACACCATCAGACACCACCACCAGACACCATCAGACACAAACACCATCAGACACCATCAGACACCACCACCAGACACCATCAGACACCACCATCAGACACCACCATCAGACACCACCAGACACCACCATCAGACACCACCATCAGACACCACCATCAGACACCACCATCAGACACCACCATCAGACACCATCAGACACCACCAGACACCACCATCAGACACCATCAGACACCACCATCAGACACCACCATCAGACACCACCATCAGACACCATCACCAGACACCACCACCAGACACCACCATCAGACACCATCAGACACCACCATCAGACACCATCAGACACCACCATCAGACACCATCAGACACCATCAGACACCACCATCTGACACCATCAGACACCACCATCTGACACCATCAGACACCACCACCAGACACCACCACCAGACACCATCAGACACCACCAGACACCACCACCAGACACCACCACCAGACACCACCACCAGACACCATCAGACGACACCATCAGACACCACCACCAGACACCATCAGACACCAACACCATCAGACACAAACACCATCAGACACCACCACCAGACACCACCACCAGACACCATCAGACACAAACACCATCAGACACCATCAGACACCACCACCAGACACCATCAGACAAAAACACCATCAGACACCACCACCAGACACCATCAGACACAAACACCATCAGACACCATCAGACACCACCACCAGACACCATCAGACACCACCATCAGACACCACCATCAGACACCACCACCAGACACCACCATCAGACACCACCATCAGACACCACCATCAGACACCACCATCAGACACCACCACCAGACACCACCACCAGACACCACCATCAGACACCACCATCAGACACCACCATCAGACACCACCATCAGACACCACCATCAGACACCACCATCAGACACCACCACCAGACACCACCACCAGACACCACCAGACACCACCAGACACCATCAGACACCACCATCAGACACCATCAGACACCACCATCAGACACCACCATCAGACACCACCACCAGACACCACCACCAGACACCACCAGACACCACCAGACACCACCATCAGACACCACCATCAGACACCACCATCAGACACCATCAGACACCATCAGACACCACCATCAGACACCATCAGACACCACCATCAGACACCACCATCAGACACCATCAGACACCATCAGACACCACCAGACACCACCATCAGACACCACCATCAGACACCACCATCAGACACCACCATCAGACACCACCATCAGACACCATCAGACACCACCAGACACCACCATCAGACACCATCAGACACCACCATCAGACACCACCATCAGACACCACCATCAGACACCATCACCAGACACCACCACCAGACACCATCAGACACCACCATCAGACACCATCAGACACCACCATCAGACACCATCAGACACCATCAGACACCACCATCTGACACCATCAGACACCACCACCAGACACCACCATCAGACACCACCACCAGACACCACCACCAGACGACACCATCAGACACCACCACCAGACACCATCAGACACCACCAGACACCACCACCAGACACCACCACCAGACACCACCACCAGACACCATCAGACGACACCATCAGACACCACCATCAGACACAAACACCATCAGACACCAACACCATCAGACACAAACACCATCAGACACCACCACCAGACACCATCAGACACAAACACCATCAGACACCATCAGACACCACCACCAGACACCATCAGACAAAAACACCATCAGACACCACCACCAGACACCATCAGACACAAACACCATCAGACACCATCAGACACCACAACCAGACACCATCAGATACCATCAGACACCACCACCAGACACCATCAGACACAAACACCACCAGACACCACCAGACACCACCACCAGACACCACCACCAGACACCACCATCAGACACCACCATCAGACACCACCATCAGACACCACCACCAGACGACACCATCAGACACCACCACCAGACACCACCACCAGACACCACCACCAGACACCACCACCAGACACCACCACCAGACACCACCACCAGACACCATCAGACGACACCATCAGACACCACCACCAGACACCATCAGACACAAACACCATCAGACACCAACACCATCAGACACAAACACCATCAGACACAAACACCATCAGACACCACCACCAGACACAAACACCATCAGACACCATCAGACACCACCACCAGACACCATCAGACAAAAACACCATCAGACACCACCACCAGACACCATCAGACACAAACACCATCAGACACCATCAGACACCACCACCAGACACCATCAGATACCATCAGACACCACCACCAGACACCATCAGACACAAACACCACCAGACACCACCAGACACCACCACCAGACACCACCACCAGACACCACCATCAGACACCACCATCAGACACCACCATCAGACACCACCATCAGACACCACCATCAGACACCACCATCAGACACCACCACCAGACACCACCAGACACCACCATCAGACACCACCATCAGACACCACCATCAGACACCACCAGACACCACCATCAGACACCATCAGACACCACCACCAGACACCACGAGACACCACCATCAGACACCACCACCAGACACCATCAGACACCACCATCAGACACCACCATCAGACACCACCATCAGACACCACCATCAAACACCATCAGACACCATCAGACACCACCATCAGACACCACCACCAGACACCATCAGACACCACCACCAGACACCATCAGACACCACCATCAGACACCATCAGACACCACCATCAGACACCATCAGACACCACCACCAGACACCACCATCAGACACCATCAGACACCACCACCAGACACCACCACCAGACACCATCAGACACCACCATCAGACACCACCATCAGACACCACCATCAGACACCACCATCAGACACCACCATCAGACACCACCATCAGACACCATCAGACACCACCACCAGACACCACCATCAGACACCATCAGACACCACCATCAGACACCACCATCAGACACCATCAGACACCACCATCAGACACCATCAGACACCACCATCAGACACCACCATCAGACACCATCAGACACCACCATCAGACACCATCAGACACCACCAGACACCACCATCAGACACCACCATCAGACACCACCATCAGACACCACCATCAGACACCACCATCAGACACCATCAGACACCACCAGACACCACCATCAGACACCACCATCAGACACCACCATCAGACACCATCACCAGACACCACCATCAGACACCACCACCAGACACCATCAGACACCACCATCAGACACCACCATCAGACACCACCATCAGACACCACCATCAGACACCACCATCAGACACCACCACCAGACACCACCAGACACCACCATCAGACACCACCATCAGACACCACCATCAGACACCACCAGACACCACCATCAGACACCATCAGACACCACCACCAGACACCACGAGACACCACCATCAGACACCATCAGACACCACCATCAGACACCACCATCAGACACCACCATCAGACACCACCATCAGACACCACCATCAAACACCATCAGACACCATCAGACACCACCATCAGACACCACCACCAGACACCATCAGACACCACCACCAGACACCATCAGACACCACCATCAGACACCATCAGACACCACCATCAGACACCATCAGACACCACCACCAGACACCACCATCAGACACCATCAGACACCACCACCAGACACCACCACCAGACACCATCAGACACCACCATCAGACACCACCATCAGACACCACCATCAGACACCACCACCAGACACCACCATCAGACACCACCATCAGACACCACCATCAGACACCATCAGACACCACCATCAGACACCATCAGACACCACCACCAGACACCACCATCAGACACCATCAGACACCACCATCAGACACCACCATCAGACACCATCAGACACCACCATCAGACACCACCATCAGACACCACCACCAGACACCACCACCAGACACCACCACCAGACACCACCAGACACCACCAGACACCACCAGACACCACCATCAGACACCATCAGACACCACCATCAGACACCACCATCAGACACCATCAGACACCACCATCAGACACCATCAGACACCACCAGACACCACCATCAGACACCACCATCAGACACCACCATCAGACACCACCATCAGACACCACCATCAGACACCACCAGACACCACCATCAGACACCACCATCAGACACCACCATCAGACACCATCACCAGACACCACCATCAGACACCACCACCAGACACCATCAGACACCACCATCAGACACCATCAGACACCACCATCAGACACCATCAGACACCATCAGACACCATCAGACACCATCAGACACCACCATCAGACACCACCATCAGACACCACCACCAGACACCACCACCAGACACCACCATCAGACACCACCATCAGACACCATCAGACACCACCACCAGACACCACCATCAGACACCATCAGACACCACCATCAGACACCACCATCAGACACCACCAGACACCACCATCAGACACCACCAGACACCACCATCAGACACCACCAGACACCACCATCAGACACCACCAGACACCACCATCAGACACCATCAGACACCACCATCAGACACCACCATCAGACACCACCACCAGACACCACCATCAGACACCACCATCAGACACCATCAGACACCACCATCAGACACCACCATCAGACACCACCATCAGACACCATCAGACACCACCAGACACCACCAGACACCACCATCAGACACCACCATCAGACACCATCAGACACCACCAGACACCACCAGACACCACCATCAGACACCACCATCAGACACCACCATCAGACACCACCATCAGACACCACCATCAGACACCACCAGACACCACCATCAGACACCACCACCAGACACCATCAGACACCACCAGACACCACCATCAGACACCATCAGACACCACCACCAGACACCATCAGACACCACCATCAGACACCATCAGACACCATCAGACACCACCATCAGACACCACCATCAGACACCACCATCAGACACCATCAGACACCACCACCAGACACCACCATCAGACACCATCAGACACCATCAGACACCAACATCAGACACCACCAGACACCACCAGACACCACCATCAGACACCATCAGACACCACCACCAGACACCACCAGACACCATCAGACACCACCACCAGACACCACCACCAGACACCACCACCAGACACCATCAGACGACACCATCAGACACCACCACCAGACACCATCAGACACCACCACCAGACACCACCACCAGACACCACCACCAGACACCACCACCAGACACCACCACCAGACACCATCAGACACCACCACCAGACACCACCACCAGACACCATCAGACACAAACACCATCAGACACCAACACCATCAGACACAAACACCACCAGACACCACCACCAGACACCATCAGACACAAACACCATCAGACACCATCAGACACCACCACCAGACATCATCAGACACAAACACCATCAGACACCACCACCAGACACCATCAGACACAAACACCATCAGACACCATCAGACACCACCACCAGACACCATCAGATACCATCAGACACCACCACCAGACACCATCAGACACAAACACCACCAGACACCACCACCAGACACCACCACCAGACACCACCACCAGACACCACCATCAGACACCACCATCAGACACCACCACCAGACACCACCATCAGACACCACCATCAGACACCACCATCAGACACCACCATCAGACACCACCACCAGACACCACGAGACACCACCATCAGACACCACCACCAGACACCATCAGACACCACCATCAGACACCACCATCAGACACCACCATCAGACACCACCATCAGACACCACCATCAAACACCATCAGACACCACCAGACACCACCAGACACCACCACCAGACACAAACACCACCAGACACCACCACCAGACACAAACACCATCAGACACCATCAGACACCACCACCAGACACCATCAGACACCACCATCAGACACCATCAGACACCACCATCAGACACCACCATCAGACACCACCATCAGACACCACCACCAGACACCACCACCAGACACCACCACCAGACACCACCATCAGACACCACCATCAGACACCACCATCAGACACCACCACCAGACACCACGAGACACCACCATCAGACACCACCACCAGACACCATCAGACACCACCATCAGACACCACCATCAGACACCACCATCAGACACCACCATCAGACACCACCATCAAACACCATCAGACACCACCAGACACCACCACCAGACACAAACACCACCAGACACCACCACCAGACACAAACACCATCAGACACCACCAGACACAAACACCATCAGACACCATCAGACACCACCACCAGACACCATCAGACACCACCATCAGACACCATCAGACACCACCATCAGACACCATCAGACACCACCATCAGACACCACCACCAGACACCACCATCAGACACCACCATCAGACACCACCATCAGACACCACCATCAGACACCACCATCAGACACCACCATCAGACACCATCAGACACCACCACCAGACACCACCATCAGACACCACCATCAGACACCACCATCAGACACCACCATCAGACACCACCATCAGACACCACCAGACACCACCATCAGACACCATCAGACACCACCACCAGACACCACCATCAGACACCATCAGACACCACCATCAGACACCACCATCAGACACCATCAGACACCACCAGACACCACCATCAGACACCATCAGACACCACCACCAGACACCATCAGACACCACCATCAGACACCACCATCAGACACCATCAGACACCACCAGACACCACCATCAGACACCATCAGACACCACCACCAGACACCATCAGACACCACCATCAGACACCACCATCAGACACCACCATCAGACACCACCACCAGACACCACCATCAGACACCACCATCAGACACCACCATCAGACACCACCATCAGACACCATCAGACACCACCATCAGACACCACCATCAGACACCACCATCAGACACCACCATCAGACACCACCACCAGACACCACCACCAGACACCACCATCAGACACCATCAGACACCACCATCAGACACCACCATCAGACACCACCATCAGACACCATCAGACACCACCATCAGACACCATCAGACACCACCATCAGACACCATCAGACACCACCACCAGACACCACCATCAGACACCATCAGACACCACCATCAGACACCATCAGACACCACCATCAGACACCATCAGACACCACCATCAGACACCATCAGACACCATCAGAGACCACCATCAGACACCACCATCAGACACCACCATCAGACACCACCACCAGACACCACCATCAGACACCACCATCAGACACCACCAGACACCACCATCAGACACCATCAGACACCACCATCAGACACCACCATCAGACACCACCACCAGACACCACCATCAGACACCATCAGACACCACCACCAGACACCACCATCAGACACCATCAGACACCACCATCAGACACCACCATCAGACACCATCAGACACCACCAGACACCACCATCAGACACCATCAGACACCACCACCAGACACCATCAGACACCACCATCAGACACCACCATCAGACACCATCAGACACCACCAGACACCACCATCAGACACCATCAGACACCACCACCAGACACCATCAGACACCACCATCAGACACCACCATCAGACACCACCATCAGACACCACCACCAGACACCACCATCAGACACCACCATCAGACACCACCATCAGACACCACCATCAGACACCATCAGACACCACCATCAGACACCACCATCAGACACCACCATCAGACACCACCATCAGACACCACCATCAGACACCACCACCAGACACCACCACCAGACACCACCATCAGACACCATCAGACACCACCATCAGACACCACCATCAGACACCACCATCAGACACCATCAGACACCACCATCAGACACCATCAGACACCACCATCAGACACCATCAGACACCACCACCAGACACCACCATCAGACACCATCAGACACCACCATCAGACACCATCAGACACCACCATCAGACACCATCAGACACCACCATCAGACACCATCAGACACCATCAGAGACCACCATCAGACACCACCATCAGACACCACCATCAGACACCACCACCAGACACCACCATCAGACACCACCATCAGACACCACCAGACACCACCATCAGACACCATCAGACACCACCATCAGACACCACCATCAGACACCACCACCAGACACCACCACCAGAGACCACCACCAGACACCACCATCAGACACCACCATCAGACACCACCATCAGACACCACCATCAGACACCACCATCAGACACCACCATCAGACACCACCATCAGACACCACCAGACACCATCAGACACCATCAGACACCACCATCAGACACCACCATCAGACACCACCATCAGACACCACCATCAGACACCACCATCAGACACCACCATCAGACACCACCACCAGACACCATCACCAGACACCACCACCAGACACCACCATCAGACACCATCAGACACCACCATCAGACACCATCAGACACCACCAGACACCACCAGACACCACCATCAGACACCACCATCAGACACCACCACCAGACACCACCAGACACCATCAGACACCACCATCAGACACCATCAGACACCACCACCAGACACCACCATCAGACACCACCATCAGACACCATCAGACACCATCAGACACCACCATCAGACACCACCAGACACCACCATCAGACACCACCAGACACCACCATCAGACACCACCAGACACCACCATCAGACACCACCAGACACCACCATCAGACACCATCAGACACCACCATCAGACACCATCAGACACCACCATCAGACACCACCACCAGACACCATCAGACACCATCAGACACCACCATCAGACACCACCATCAGACACCACCATCAGACACCATCAGACACCACCATCAGACACCATCAGACACCACCAGACACCACCAGACACCACCATCAGACACCACCAGACACCACCATCAGACACCACCACCAGACACCATCAGACACCACCAGACACCACCAGACACCACCATCAGACACCATCAGACACCATCAGACACCACCATCAGACACCATCAGACACCACCACCAGACACCATCAGACACCATCAGACACCACCACCAGACACCACCACCAGACACCACCATCAGACACCACCAGACACCATCAGACACCAAAAACCAGACACCACCATCAGACACCACCATCAGACACGAGCCCGGGCTACAGTGCGTGGACAGCGGCCTCACCTCTTCTCCACCTCCGCGGGGTCAAACACGTCCTTCTCCTTCTTCACTTTCACCTCGGCCATGTTCCGCTTCTCCCGCGGCTCCGGTCACTCCACGTTTCGTCCCGTTTCGTCCCGTAAATAACGTGTAAAGTCAGATTTCAGCCGGTGTCGTGTCGGCGCGTGGAAGCAGCGTGAGTTCACCGAAGCCACGTGACTCTGGGCTGCCCAACACGTGCCTGAGTAAAAGACAAAATACAAGTCTTCTAAACACGCCCCGTGATAAACCTGCGCATGCGTCGAACCCATGTAACTTATTATAATATCGGTTAAATTATACTCGTTAGCCGCATGCTAAAGCTTTAGCGCCACTATCACCGCGGAAAAGTCTGTGATCGAAGGTGCGCATGTGCAGTGAGTCCGGTTGCCATGGTGACGCCAAACAGCAGCAGGTGGTTGTGTTTGTTACGGTGCTTTTTCTTGAACATTTGGGTTTATTTCGTGATTCTGATTCAGTTGGAGATGATTTAAACACGTGAGTATAACTGACGTCACTTCCGCATATTATAACGGACAGTTTTATTTAAGATGAGATCATCCTTTATTGTCCCACATGGGGAAATTTCATTGTTGCAACGCAGTAGATCCAGAGGAAAAGAACAGATCACTTACAGGAAGTTTGAAAAAGACTCTCAGTAGAAGATCTTCTATAAACAAAACCTCCCATTTCACAACAAGGGGAAAATAATACAGAATAAATAAATAAATACCATGTCATGTGTCACGACAGTAATTGCACATGTTTACATCAGTGTGTGAGTGTTCAGGACCAACAGTGTTTGTTCTAGAGTGTGAAACGTCTCCTTCACAGCGAGGGTGGGGACAGTGTCCTGCAGGGGACAGAAGAGCAGGACAGAGTGTCCTGCAGGGGACAGAGTCCTGCAGGGGACAGAGCAGGACAGAGTGTCCTGCAGGGGACAGAGTCCTGCAGGGGACAGAGCAGGACAGAGTGTCCTGCAGGGGACAGAGTGTCCTGCAGGGGACAGTGTCCTGCAGGGGACAGAAGAGCAGGACAGAGTGTCCTGCAGGGGACAGAGTGTCCTGCAGGGGACAGAGCAGGACAGAGTGTCCTGCAGGGGACAGAGCAGGACAGAGTGTCCTGCAGGGGACAGTGTCCTGCAGGGGACAGAGTGTCCTGCAGGGGGCGACACTCATGGTCCAGCATAGATGTGAATCTGGAACTTCAACTACTATTGGAAGTATTTTGAGGCTAGAAATGTGTATCTTTTATTCTCAGAGAAAAACAAACTTATTTCTGCCCTGGACATTATTATGTTATTATAACGTGAAAATTGCAAATATGTGTCCAGAAAACAGGGTCTGCAGGGTCTGCAGGGTCTACAGGGTCTGCAGGGTCTACAGGGTCTACAGGGTCTGCAGGGTCTGCAGGGTCTACAGGGTCTGCAGGGTCTGCAGGGTCTACAGGGTCTACAGGGTCTGCAGGGTCTGCAGGGTCTACAGGGTCTGCAGGGTCTACAGGGTCTGCAGGGTCTACAGGGTCTGCAGGGTCTACAGGGTCTACAGGGTCTACAGGGTCTACAGGGTCTACAGGGTCTACAGGGTCTACAGGGTCTGCAGGGTCTGCAGGGTCTACAGGGTCTACAGGATCTGCAGGGTCTGCAGGGTCTGCAGGGTCTGCAGGGTCTACAGGGTCTACAGGGTCTACAGGGTCTACAGGGTCTACAGGGTCTGCAGGGTCTGCAGGGTCTACAGGGTCTACAGGGTCTGCAGGGTCTGCAGGGTCTGCAGGGTCTGCAGGGTCTACAGGGTCTGCAGAGATTATGCTGTAAAAACAAAGCCATACGTGTGTAAACTCACATTTATAGATTTGTGTCAGTTTTATGAACACAAACGCTCGACTAAAGATACTGCCGTGGTTTGTAGTTTGTGCAGAGCGACTTCTTCTGAACGTGACTCTTCTTCTGCTGCAGAGCGACTTCTTCTGAACGTGACTCTTCTTCTGCTGCAGAGCGACTTCTTCTGAACGTGACTCTTCTTCTGCTGCAGAGCGACTTCTTCTGAACGTGACTCTTCTTCTGCTGCAGAGCGACTTCTTCTGAACGTGACTCTTCTTCTGCTGCAGAGCGACTTCTTCTGAACGTGACTCTTCTTCTGCTGCAGAGCGACTTCTTCTGAACGTGACTCTTCTTCTGCTGCAGAGCGACTTCTTCTGAACGTGACTCTTCTTCTGCTGCAGAGCGACTTCTTCTGAACGTGACTCTTCTTCTGCTGCAGAGCGACTTCTTCTGAACGTGACTCTTCTTCTGCTGCAGAGCGACTTCTTCTGAACGTGACTCTTCTTCTGCTGCAGAGCGACTTCTTCTGAACGTGACTCTTCTTCTGCTGCAGAGCGACTTCTTCTGAACGTGACTCTTCTTCTGCTGCAGAGCGACTTCTTCTGAACGTGACTCTTCTTCTGCTGCAGAGCGACTTCTTCTGAACGTGACTCTTCTTCTGCTGCAGAGCGATGGCCGGCTCCGTCTCGGCTCCTCTGGTTCTGCCTCTAGTTTCTCCAAATCAAAGACTGAAGAACCACATCACGACCTGCAACAAAGTCTGTCTGCACTCAGGTGAGTCCTGGTCCTGGTCCTGGTCCTGGTCCTGGTCCTGGTCCTGGTCCTGGTCCTGGTCCTGGTCCTGGTCCTGGTCCTGGTCCTGGTGCTGGTCCTGGTCCTGGTCCTGGTCCTGGTCCTGGTCCTGGTCCTGGTCCTGGTCCTGGTCCTGGTGCTGGTCCTGGTCCTGGTCCTGGTCCATGTGTCTGTGTTTCAGGTTCTGCTCCTGAGACTCTAACGACACAGACTGAACTCATGGATCTGATCGAAATCCTCCTTTTAATCCTGAGCTCGATCTGAGCGAGTCATAACAAGACATTTAGTAATCCCAATGTGGGCGTGTGTGAGGGGCGTGGCTAAAGCTAGCGTGTGTGAGGGGCGTGGCTAAAGCTAGCGTGTGTGAGGGGTGTGGCTAAAGCAAGCGTGTGTGAGGGGCGTGGCTAAAGCTAGCGTGTGTGAGGGGCGTGGCTAAAGCTAGCGTGTGTGAGGGGCGTGGCTAAAGCTAGCGTGTGTGAGGGGCGTGGCTAAAGCTAGCGTGTGTGAGGGGCGTGGCTAAAGCTAGCGTGTGTGAGGGGCGTGGCTAAAGCAAGCGTGTGTGAGGGGCGTGGCTAAAGCTAGCGTGTGTGAGGGGCGTGGCTAAAGCGAGCGTGTGTGAGGGGCGTGGCTAAAGCTAGCGTGTGTGAGGGGCGTGGCTAAAGCTAGCGTGTGTGAGGGGCGTGGCTAAAGCTAGCGTGTGTGAGGGGCGTGGCTAAAGCTAGCGTGTGTGAGGGGCGTGGCTAAAGCTAGCGTGTGTGAGGGGCGTGGCTAAAGCTAGCGTATGTGAGGGGCGTGGCTAAAGCGAGCGTGTGTGAGGGGCGTGGCTAAAGCTAGCGTGTGTGAGGGGCGTGGCTAAAGCTAGCGTGTGTGAGGGGCGTGGCTAAAGCTAGCGTGTGTGAGGGGCGTGGCTAAAGCTAGCGTGTGTGAGGGGCTTGGCTAAAGCTAGCGTGTGTGAGGGGCGTGGCTAAAGCTAGCGTGTGTGAGGGGTGTGGCTAAAGCAAGCGTGTGTGAGGGGCGTGGCTAAAGCTAGCGTGTGTGAGGGGCGTGGCTAAAGCTAGCGTGTGTGAGGGGCGTGGCTAAAGCTAGCGTGTGTGAGGGGCGTGGCTAAAGCTAGCGTGTGTGAGGGGCGTGGCTAAAGCTAGCGTGTGTGAGGGGCGTGGCTAAAGCTAGCGTATGTGAGGGGCGTGGCTAAAGCTAGCGTGTGTGAGGGGCGTGGCTAAAGCTAGCGTGTGTGAGGGGCGTGGCTAAAGCTAGCGTGTGTGAGGGGCGTGGCTAAAGCAAGCGTGTGTGAGGGGCGTGGCTAAAGCAAGCGTGTGTGAGGGGCGTGGCTAAAGCTAGCGTGTGTGAGGGGCGTGGCTAAAGCTAGCGTGTGTGAGGGGCGTGGCTAAAGCTAGCGTGTGTGAGGGGCGTGGCTAAAGCTAGCGTGTGTGAGGGGCTTGGCTAAAGCTAGCGTGTGTGAGGGGCGTGGCTAAAGCTAGCGTGTGTGAGGGGTGTGGCTAAAGCAAGCGTGTGTGAGGGGCGTGGCTAAAGCTAGCGTGTGTGAGGGGCGTGGCTAAAGCTAGCGTGTGTGAGGGGCGTGGCTAAAGCTAGCGTGTGTGAGGGGCGTGGCTAAAGCTAGCGTGTGTGAGGGGCGTGGCTAAAGCTAGCGTGTGTGAGGGGCGTGGCTAAAGCTAGCGTGTGTGAGGGGCGTGGCTAAAGCTAGCGTATGTGAGGGGCGTGGCTAAAGCTAGCGTGTGTGAGGGGCGTGGCTAAAGCTAGCGTGTGTGAGGGGCGTGGCTAAAGCTAGCGTGTGTGAGGGGCGTGGCTAAAGCAAGCGTGTGTGAGGGGCGTGGCTAAAGCAAGCGTGTGTGAGGGGCGTGGCTAAAGCTAGCGTGTGTGAGGGGCGTGGCTAAAGCTAGCGTGTGTGAGGGGCTTGGCTAAGCTAGCGTGTGTGAGGGGCGTGGCTAAAGCTAGTGTGTGTGAGGGGCGTGGCTAAAGCTAGCGTGTGTGAGGGGCGTGGCTAAAGCTAGCGTGTGTGAGGGGCGTGGCTAAAGCTAGCGTGTGTGAGGGGCGTGGCTAAAGCTAGGGTGTGTGAGGGGCGTGGCTAAAGCTGGCGTTTGTGAGGGGCGTGGCTAAATCTGGCGTGTGTGAGGGGCGTGGCTAAAGCTAGCGTGTGTGAGGGGCGTGGCTAAAGCTAGCGTGTGTGAGGGGCGTGGCTAAAGCTAGCGTGTGTGAGGAACGTGGCTAAAGCTAGCGTGTGTGAGGGCGTGGCTAAAGCTAGCGTGTGTGAGGGGCGTGGCTAAAGCTAGCGTGTGTGAGGGGCGTGGCTAAAGCTAGCGTGTGTGAGGGGCGTGGCTAAAGCTAGCGTGTGTGAGGGGCGTGGCTAAAGCTAGCGTGTGTGAGGGGCGTGGCTAAAGCGAGCGTGTGTGAGGGGCGTGGCTAAAGCTAGCGTGTGTGAGGGGCGTGGCTAAAGCTAGCGTGTGTGAGGGACGTGGCTAAAGCTAGCGTGTGTGAGGGGCTTGGCTAAAGCTAGCGTGTGTGAGGGGCGTGGCTAAAGCTAGCGTGTGTGAGGGGCGTGGCTAAAGCAAGCGTGTGTGAGGGGCGTGGCTAAAGCTAGCGTGTGTGAGGGGCTTGGCTAAGCTAGCGTGTGTGAGGGGCGTGGCTAAAGCTAGTGTGTGTGAGGGGCGTGGCTAAAGCTAGTGTGTGTGAGGGGCGTGGCTAAAGCTAGCGTGTGTGAGGGGCGTGGCTAAAGCTAGCGTGTGTGAGGGGCGTGGCTAAAGCTAGCGTGTGTGAGGGGCGTGGCTAAAGCTAGCGTGTGTGAGGGGCGTGGCTAAAGCTAGCGTGTGTGAGGGGCGTGGCTAAAGCTAGGGTGTGTGAGGGGCGTGGCTAAAGCTGGCGTTTGTGAGGGGCGTGGCTAAATCTGGCGTGTGTGAGGGGCGTGGCTAAAGCTGGCGTGTGTGAGGGGCGTGGCTAAAGCTAGCGTGTGTGAGGGGCGTGGCTAAAGCTAGCGTGTGTGAGGGACGTGGCTAAAGCTAGCGTGTGTGAGGGCGTGGCTAAAGCTAGCGTGTGTGAGGGGCGTGGCTAAAGCTAGCGTGTGTGAGGGGCGTGGCTAAAGCTAGCGTGTGTGAGGGGCGTGGCTAAAGCTAGCGTGTGTGAGGGGCGTGGCTAAAGCTAGCGTGTGTGAGGGGCGTGGCTAAAGCTAGCGTGTGTGAGGGGCTTGGCTAAGCTAGCGTGTGTGAGGGGCGTGGCTAAAGCTAGCGTGTGTGAGGGGCGTGGCTAAAGCTAGCGTGTGTGAGGGGCGTGGCTAAAGCTAGCGTGTGTGAGGGGCGTGGCTAAAGCTAGCGTGTGTGAGGGGCGTGGCTAAAGCTAGCGTGTGTGAGGGGCTTGGCTAAAGCTAGCGTGTGTGAGGGGCGTGGCTAAAGCTAGCGTGTGTGAGGGGCGTGGCTAAAGCCAGCGTGTGTGAGGGGCGTGGCTAAAGCCAGCGTGTGTGAGGGGCGCGGCTAAAGCTAGCGTGTGTGAGGGGCTTGGCTAAGCTAGCGTGTGTGAGGGGCGTGGCTAAAGCTAGCGTGTGTGAGGGGCGTGGCTAAAGCTAGTGTGTGTGAGGGGCGTGGCGAAAGCTAGCGTGTTTGAGGGGCGTGGCTAAAGCTAGCGTGTGTGAGGGGCGTGGCTAAAGCTAGCGTGTGTGAGGGGCGTGGCTAAAGCTAGGGTGTGTGAGGGGCGTGGCTAAAGCTAACGTTTGTGAGGGGCGTGGCTAAATCTGGCGTGTGTGAGGGGCGTGGCTAAAGCTAGCGTGTGTGAGGGGCGTGGCTAAAGCTAGCGTGTGTGAGGGGCGTAGCTAAAGCTAGCGTGTGTGAGGGGCGTGGCTAAAGCTAGCGTGTGTGAGGGCGTGGCTAAAGCTAGCGTGTGTGAGGGGCGTGGCTAAAGCTAGCGTGTGTGAGGGGCGTGGCTAAAGCTAGCGTGTGTGAGGGGCGTGGCTAAAGCTAGCGTGTGTGAGGGGCTTGGCTAAAGCTAGCGTGTGTGAGGGGCGTGGCTAAAGCTAGCGTGTGTGAGGGGCATGGCTAAAGCCAGCGTGTGTGAGGGGCTTGGCTAAAGCTAGCGTGTGTGAGGGGCGTGGCTAAAGCTAGCTTGTGTGAGGGGCGTGGCTAAAGCTAGCGTGTGTGAGGGGCGTGGCTAAAGTTAGCGTGTGTGAGGGGCGTGGCTAACGCTAGCGTGTGTGAGGGGCGTGGCTAAAGCTAGCGTGTGTGAGGGGCGTGGCTAAAGCTAGCGTGTGTGAGGGAAGTGGTTTAAGCTAGCGTGTGTGAGGGGCGTGGCTAAAGCTAGTGTGTGTGAGGGGCTTGGCTAAAGCTAGTGTGTGTGAGGGGCGTGGCTAAAGCTAGTGTGTGTGAGGGGCGTGGCTAAAGCTAGTGTGTGTGAGGGGCGTGGCTAAAGCTAGTGAGTGTTGAGGGGCGTGGCTAAAGCTAGCTTGTGTGAGGGGCGTGGCTAAAGCTAGCGTGTGTGAGGGGCGTGGCTAAAGTTAGCGTGTGTGAGGGGCGTGGCTAACGCTAGCGTGTGTGAGAGGCGTGGCTAAAGCTAGCGTTTGTGAGGGGCGTGGCTAAAGCTAGCGTGTGTGAGAGGCGTGGCTAAAGCTAGTGTTTGTGAGGGGCGTGGCTAAAGCTAGTGTGTGTGAGGGGGCGTGGCTAAAGCTAGTGTGTGTGAGGGGGCGTGGCTAAAGGTAGTGTGTGTGAGGGGCGTGGCTAAAGCTAGTGTGTGTGAGGGGGCGTGGCTAAAGCTAGTGTGTGTGAGGGGCGTGGCTAAAGCTAGTGAGTGTTGGGGGGCGTGGCTAAAGCTAAATATCAGATTGTGGCTCTTGACAAAGTGAGTGCCATAAACAGGAAACAGCTGCTGATAACGCGCTTTGCTAGCTTTGTGTTGCTAAAGCGCTTTGCTAGCTTTGTGTTGCTAACGCGCTTTGCTAGCTTTGTGTTGATAACGTGCTTTGCTAGCTTTGTGTTGCTTACGCGCTTTGCTAGCTTTGTGTTGCTAACGCGCTTTGCTAGCTTTGTGTTGTTAACGCGCTTTGTTAGCTTTGTGTTGCTAACGCGCTTTGCTAGCTTTGTGTTGCTAAAGCGCTTTGCTAGCTTTTTGTTGCTAACGCGCTTTGCTAGCTTTGTGTTGCTAACGGGCTTTGCTAGCTTTTTGTTGCTAATGCGCTTTGCTAGCTTTGTGTTGATAACGCGCTTTGCTAGCTTTGTGTTGATAACGCGCTTTGCTAGCTTTGTGTTGCTTACGCGCTTTGCTAGCTTTTTGTTGCTAAAGCGCTTTGCTAGCTTTGTATTGCTAACGCGCTTTGCTAGCTTTGTGTTGCTAACGCGCTTTGCTAGCTTTGTGTTGCTAACGCGCTTTGCTAGCTTTTTGTTGATAACGCGCTTTTCTAGCTTTGTGTTAATAACGCGCTTTGCTAGCTTTGTGTTGATAACGCGCTTAATGCGCTTAGCTAGCTTTGTGTTGATAACGCGCTTTTCTAGCTTTGTGTACTAACTCGCTTTGCTAGCTTTGTGTTGATAACGCGCTTTGCTAGCTTTGTGTTGCTAAAGCGCTTTGCTAGCTTTGTGTTGCTAACGCGCTTTGCTAGCTTTGTGTTGCTAACGCGCTTTGCTAGCTTTGTGTTGTTAACGCGCTTTGCTTGCTTTCTGTTGCTAACGCGCTTTGCTAGCTTTGTGTTCCTAACGTGCTTTGCTAGCTTTGTGTTGCTAACGTGCTTTGCAAGCTTTGTGTTGCTAAAGTTCTTTGATAGCTTTGTGTTGCTAACGCGCTTTGTTAGCTTTGTGTTGCTAACGTGCTTTGCTAGCTTTTTGTTGCTAAAGCTCCATACAGTCGTTAGCATCAGTGGAAACACGGAGCTTTAGCTCTGTGTTTGAGACAAATGATTCTTTTGTGTTTCTTTTTGTTTCTTGTTTTGGCCTGAGTCTGTTTTCTCTCTCGTCCAATCATCTGGCTGTGCTGTGAGGCTCCTCCCCCTGAGCTAAAGTCCACCTGGAGCTCAAGAGCCAGAACCTCTCAGGGGCCAGAACCTCTCAGGGGCCAGAACCTCTCAGGGGCCACTTTGGATCCAAGACCAGACCGGAGACTTGAGACTGAGACACTTCTGGTTCTGGTCTTCACAGATTCCCAGGACGCTGAGATCTTCTTCACTTTGGACGGAACCAAACCGGACTCTCGCTCCAGGAAATACACGGCTCCCATCGTCCTCCCACCGGGACGAGTCTGTGTGAGAGCCACGGCCAGAACCAGGTCAGAACCAGGGCTAAACCAGGACTAAACCAGGACTAAACCAGGTCTAAACAAGGTCTAAACCAGGACTAAACCAGGACTAAACCAGGTCTAAACCAGGACTAAACCAGGTCTGAACAAGGTCTAAACCAGGACTAAACCAGGACTAAACCAGGTCTAAACCAGGACTAAACCAGGACTAAACCAGGTCTGAACAAGGTCTAAACCAGGACTAAACCAGGACTAAACCAGGACTAAACCAGGACTAAACCAGGTCTAAACCAGGACTAAACCAGGACTAAACCAGGTCTAAACCAGGTCTAAACCAGGTCTAAACCAGGACTAAACCAGGACTAAACCAGGGCTAAACCAGGTCTAAACCAGGACTAAACCAGGACTAAACCAGGACTAAACCAGGTCTAAACCAGGACTAAACCAGGACTAAACCAGGACTAAACAAGGACTAAACCAGGACTAAACCAGGACTAAACCAGGACTAAACCAGGACTAAACAAGGACTAAACCAGGACTAAACCAGGACTAAACCAGGTCTAAACCAGGACTAAACCAGGACTAAACCAGGACTAAACAAGGACTAAACCAGGACTAAACCAGGACTAAACCAGGACTAAACCAGGTCTAAACCAGGTCTAAACCAGGACTAAACCAGGACTAAACCAGGACTAAACCAGGACTAAACCAGGTCAGAACCAGGACTAAACCAGGACTAAACCAGGTCTAAACCAGGACTAAACCAGGTCTAAACCAGGACTAAACCAGGATTAAGCAGGACTAAACCAGGACTAAACCAGGACTAAACCAGGTCTAAACCAGGTCTAAACCAGGACTAAACCAGGACTAAACCAGGACTAAACCAGGACTAAACCAGGTCTAAACCAGGACTAAACCAGGACTAAACCAGGTCTAAACCAGGTCTAAACCAGGTCTAAACCAGGACTAAACCAGGACTAAACCAGGGCTAAACCAGGTCTAAACCAGGACTAAACCAGGACTAAACCAGGACTAAACCAGGTCTAAACCAGGACTAAACCAGGACTAAACCAGGACTAAACAAGGACTAAACCAGGACTAAACCAGGACTAAACCAGGACTAAACCAGGACTAAACAAGGACTAAACCAGGACTAAACCAGGACTAAACCAGGTCTAAACCAGGACTAAACCAGGACTAAACCAGGACTAAACAAGGACTAAACCAGGACTAAACCAGGACTAAACCAGGACTAAACCAGGTCTAAACCAGGTCTAAACCAGGACTAAACCAGGACTAAACCAGGACTAAACCAGGACTAAACCAGGTCAGAACCAGGACTAAACCAGGACTAAACCAGGTCTAAACCAGGACTAAACCAGGTCTAAACCAGGACTAAACCAGGATTAAGCAGGACTAAACCAGGACTAAACCAGGACTAAACCAGGTCTAAACCAGGTCTAAACCAGGACTAAACCAGGACTAAACCAGGACTAAACCAGGACTAAACCAGGTCTAAACCAGGTCTAAACCAGGACTAAACCAGGTCTAAACCAAGACTAAAACAGGTCTAAACCAGGACTAAACCAGGTCTAAACCAAGACTAAACCAGGTCTAAACCAGGACTAAACCAGGACTAAACCAGGTCTAAACCAGGTCTAAACCAGGTCTAAACAAGGACTAAACCAGGACTAAACCAGGACTAAACCAGAACTAAACCAGGTCAAAACCAGGACTAAACCAGGTCTAAACCAGGTCTAAACCAGGTCTAAACCAGGACTAAACCAGGTCTAAACCAAGACTAAACCAGGTCTAAACCAGGACTAAACCAGGACTAAACCAGGTCTAAACCAAGACTAAACCAGGTCTAAACCAGGACTAAACCAGGACTAAACCAGGTCTAAACCAGGTCTAAACCAGGACTAAACCAGGTCTAAACCAAGACTAAAACAGGTCTAAACCAGGACTAAACCAGGTCTAAACCAAGACTAAACCAGGTCTAAACAAGGACTAAACCAGGACTAAACCAGGACTAAACCAGGTCTAAACCAGGTCTAAACCAGGTCTAAACCAGGACTAAACCAGGTCTAAACCAAGACTAAACCAGGTCTAAACCAGGACTAAACCAGGTCTAATCCGGGACTAAACCAGGTCTAAACCAGGACTAAACCAGGACTAAACCAGGTCCAAACCAAGACTAAACCAGGTCTAAACCAGGTCTAAACCAAGACTAAACCAGGTCTAAACCAGGTCTAAACCAAGACTAAACCAGGACTAAACCAGGTCTAAACCAAGACTAAACCAGGACTAAACCAGGACTAAACCAGGACTAAACCAGGTCTAAACAAGGTCTAAACCAGGTCTAAACCAGGTCTAAACCAGGACTAAACCAGGACTAAACCAGGTCTAAACCAAGACTAAACCAGGTCTAAACCAAGACTAAACCAGGACTAAACCAGGACTAAACCAGGACTAAACCAGGTCTAAACAAGGTCTAAACCAGGTCTAAACCAGGTCTAAACCAGGACTAAACCAGGACTAAACCAGGTCTAAACCAAGACTAAACCAGGTCTAAATCAAGACTAAACCAGGTCTAAACCAGGTCTAAACCAAGACTAAACCAGGACTAAACCAGGTCTAAACCAGGACTAAACCAGGACTAAACCAGGTCTAAACCAGGTCTAAACCAGGACTAAACCAGGTCTAAACCAGGTCTAAACCAGGACTAAACCAGGACTAAACCAGGTCTAAACCAAGACTAAACCAGGTCTAAACCAAGACTAAACCAGGACTAAACCAGGACTAAACCAGGACTAAACCAGGTCTAAACAAGGTCTAAACCAGGTCTAAACCAGGTCTAAACCAGGACTAAACCAGGACTAAACCAGGTCTAAACCAAGACTAAACCAGGTCTAAATCAAGACTAAACCAGGTCTAAACCAGGTCTAAACCAAGACTAAACCAGGACTAAACCAGGTCTAAACCAGGACTAAACCAGGACTAAACCAGGTCTAAACCAGGTCTAAACCAGGACTAAACCAGGACTAAACCAGGTCTAAACCAGGACTAAACGAGGACTAAACCAGGACTAAACAAGGACTAAACCAGGACTAAACCAGGACTAAACCAGGACTAAACCAGGACTAAACCAGGACTAAACCAGGTCTAAACCAGGACTAAACCAGGTCTAAACCAGCTCTAAACCAGGTCTAAACCAGGTCTAAACCAGGTCTAAACCAGGTCTAAACCAGGACTAAAGCAGGACTAAACCAGGACTAAAAAAGGACTAAACCAGGACTAAACCAGGACTAAACCAGGACTAAACCAGGACTAAACCAGGACTAAACAAGGACTAAACCAGGTCTAAACCAGGACTAAACCAGGTCTAAACCAGGTCTAAACCAGGACTAAGCCAGGTCTAAACCAGGTCTAAACCAGGTCTAAACCAGGTCTAAACAAGGACTAAACCAGGACTAAACAAGGACTAAACCAGGAATAAACCAGGACTAAACCAGGACTAAACCAGGACTAAACCAGGACTAAACAAGGACTAAACCAGGTCTAAACCAGGTCTAAACCAGGACTAAACCAGGTCTAAACCAGGTCTAAACCAGGACTAAACCAGGTCTAAACCAGGTCTAAACCAGGTCTAAACCAGGACTAAACCAGGTCTAAACCAGGTCTAAACCAGGTCTAAACCAGGTCTTATCCGGGACTAAACCAGGTCTAAACCAGGTCTAAACCAGGTCTAAACCAGGACTAAACCAGGTCTAAACCAGGTCTAAACCAGGTCTAAACCAGGACTAAACCAGGTCTAAACCAGGTCTAAACCAGGTCTAAACCAGGACTAAACCAGGTCTAATCCGGGACTAAACCAGGTCTAAACCAGGTCTGAACCAGGTCTAAACCAGGACTAAACCAGGTCCAAACCAGGACTAAACCAGGTCTAAACCAAGACTAAAACAGGTCAAAACCAGGACTAAACCAGGTCTAAACCAAGACTAAACCAGGACTAAACCAGGACAAAACCAGAATTAAACCAGGTCAAAACCAGGACTAAACCAGGACTAAACCAGGTCTAAACCAAGATTAAACCAGGTCTAAACAAGGACTAAACCAGGACTAAACCAGGTCTAAACCAGGACTAAACCAGGTCTAAACCAGGTCTAAACCAGGTCTAAACCAGGACTAAACCAGGTCTAAACCAGGACTGAACCAGGTCTAAACCAAGACTAAACCAGGTCTAAACCAGGACTGAACCAGGTCTAAACCAGGTCTAAACCAGGACTAAACCAAGTCTAAACCAAGACTAAACCAGGTCTAAACCAGGACTAAACCAGGACTAAAGCAGGACTAAACCAGGTCTAAACCAGGTCTAAACCAGGACTAAACCAGGACTAAACCAGGTCTAAACCAGGACTAAACCAGGTCTAAACCAGGTCTAAACAGGGACTAAACCAAGACTAAACCAGGACTAAACCAGGTCTTAACCAGGACTAAACCAGGACTAATCCGGGACTAAACCAAGTCTAAACCAAGACTAAACCAGGACTAAACCAGGACTAAACCAGGACTAAACCAGGACTAAACCGGGTCTAATCCGGGATTAAACCAGGACTAAACCAGGACTAAACCAGGTCTAATCCGGGACTAAACCAGGACTAAACCAGGTCTAATCCGGGACTAAACCAGGACTAAACCAGGACTAAACCAGGTCTAAACCAGGACTAAAGCAGGACTAAAACCAGGACTAAACAAGGTCTAAACCAAGACTAAAGCAGGTCTAAACCAGGACTAAACCAGAACTAAACCAGGACTAAACCAGGTCGAAACCAGAACTAAACTAGGTCGAAACCAGAACTAAACCAGGTCTAAACCAGGTCTAAACCAGGACTAAACCAGGTCTAAACCAGGACTAAACCAGGTCTAAACCAGGTCTAAACCAGGACTAAACAAGGTCTAAACCAGGACTAAACCAGGTCTAAACAAGGTCTAAACCAGGACTAAACCAGGACTAAACCAGGTCTAAGCCAGGTCTAAACCAGGACTAAACCAGGTCTAAACCAGGTCTAAACCAGGTCTAAACCAGGACTAAACCAGGTCTAAACCAGGTCTAAACCAGGACTAAACCAGGACTAAACCAGGTCTAAACCAGGACTAAACCAGGTCTAAACCAGGTCTAAACCAGGACTAAACCAGGTCTAAACCAGGACTAAACCAGGACTAAACCAGGTCTAAGCCAGGTCTAAACCAGGTCTAAACCAGGACTAAACCAGGTCTAAACCAGGTCTAAACCAGGACTAAACCAGGTGTAAACCAGGTCTAAACCACGACTAAACCAGGACTAAACCAAGTCTAATCCGGGACTAAACCAGGACTAAACAAGGTCTAAACCAGGACTAAACCAGGTCTAAACCAGGACTAAACCAGGACTAAACCAGGACTAAACCAGGTCTAAACCAGGTCTAAACCAGGACTAAACCAGGACTAAACCAGGACTAAACCAGGACTAAACCAGGACTAAACCAGGTCTAAACCAGGTCTAAACCAGGTCTAAACCAGGACTAAACCAGGTCTAAACCAGGTCTAAACCAGGACTATACCAGGTCTAAACCAGGACTAAACCAGGTCTAAACCAGGTCTAAACCAGGACTAAACCAGGACTAAACCAGGACTAAACCAGGTCTAAACCAGGACTAAACCAGGACTAAACCAGGACTAAACCAGGTCTAAACCAGGACTAAACCGGGTCTAAACCAGGACTAAATCAGGTCTTATCCGGGACTAAACCAGGTCTAAACCAGGACTGAACCAGGTCTAAACCAAGACTAAACCAGGTCTAAACCAGGACTGAACCAGGTCTAAACCAGGACTAAACCAAGTCTAAACCAAGACTAAACCAGGTCTAAACCAGGACTAAACCAGGACTAAAGCAGGACTAAACCAGGTCTAAACCAGGTCTAAACCAGGACTAAACCAGGACTAAACCAGGTCTAAACCAGGACTAAACCAGGTCTAAACCAGGTCTAAACAGGGACTAAACCAGGACTAAACCAGGACTAAACCAGGACTAAACCGGGACTAAACCAAGTCTAAACCAAGACTAAACCAGGACTAAACCAGGACTAAACCAGGACTAAACCAGGACTAAACCGGGTCTAATCCGGGATTAAACCAGGACTAAACCAGGTCTAATCCGGGACTAAACCAGGACTAAACCAGGTCTAATCCGGGACTAAACCAGGACTAAACCAGGACTAAACCAGGTCTAAACCAGGACTAAAGCAGGACTAAAACCAGAACTAAACAAGGTCTAAACCAAGACTAAAGCAGGTCTAAACCAGGACTAAACCAGAACTAAACCAGGACTAAACCAGGTCGAAACCAGAACTAAACCAGGTCTAAACCAGGTCTAAACCAGGACTAAACCAGGTCTAAACCAGGTCTAAACCAGGACTAAACCAGGACTAAACCAGGTCTAAACCAGGTCTAAACCAGGACTAAACAAGGTCTAAACCAGGACTAAACAAGGTCTAAACCAGGACTAAACCAGGTCTAAACAAGGTCTAAACCAGGACTAAACCAGGACTAAACCAGGTCTAAGCCAGGTCTAAACCAGGACTAAACCAGGTCTAAACCAGGTCTAAACCAGGTCTAAACCAGGACTAAACCAGGACTAAACCAGGTCTAAACCAGGTCTAAACCAGGACTAAACCGGGACTAAACCAGGTCTAAACCAGGACTAAACCAGGTCTAAACCAGGTCTAAACCAGGACTAAAGCAGGACTAAAACCAGGACTAAACCAGGTCTAAACCAGGACTAAACCAGGACTAAACCAGGTCTAAGCCAGGTCTAAACCAGGTCTAAACCAGGACTAAACCAGGTGTAAACCAGGTCTAAACCACGACTAAACCAGGACTAAACCAAGTCTAATCCGGGACTAAACCAGGACTAAACAAGGTCTAAACCAGGACTAAACCAGGTCTAAACCAGGACTAAACCAGGACTAAACCAGGACTAAACCAGGTCTAAACCAGGTCTAAACCAGGTCTAAACCAGGACTAAACCAGGACTAAACCAGGCCTAAACCAGGCCTAAACCAGGACTAAACCAGGTCTAATCCGGGACTAAACCAGGACTAAACCAGGTCTAATCCGGGACTAAACCAGGACTAAACCAGGACTAAACCAGGTCTAAACCAGGTCTAAACCAGGACTAAAGCAGGACTAAAACCAGGACTAAACAAGGTCTAAACCAAGACTAAAGCAGGTCTAAACCAGGTCGAAACCAGAACTAAACTAGGTCGAAACCAGAACTAAACCAGGTCTAAACCAGGTCTAAACCAGGACTAAACCAGGTCTAAACCAGGTCTAAACCAGGACTAAACCAGGACTAAACCAGGTCTAAACCAGGTCTAAACCAGGACTAAACAAGGTCTAAACCAGGACTAAACCAGGTCTAAACAAGGTCTAAACCAGGACTAAACCAGGACTAAACCAGGTCTAAGCCAGGTCTAAACCAGGTCTAAACCAGGTCTAAACCAGGTCTAAACCAGGTCTAAACCAGGACTAAACCAGGACTAAACCAGGTCTAAACCAGGACTAAACCAGGACTAAACCAGGTCTAAACCAGGTCTAAACAGGGACTAAACCAGGACTAAAGCAGGACTAAACCAGGTCTAATCCGGGACAAAACCAGGTCTAAACCAGGACTGAACCGGGACTAAACCGGGACTAAACCAGGACTAAACCGGGATTAAACCAGGACTAAACCAGGACTAAACCAGGTCTAAACCAGGTCTAATCCGGGACTAAACCAGGACTAAACCAGGACTAAACCAGGTCTAAACCAGGACTAAAGCAGGACTAAAACCAGGACTAAACAAGGTCTAAACCAAGACTAAAGCAGGTCTAAACCAGGACTAAACCAGAACTAAACCAGGTCTAAACCAGGTCTAAACCAGGACTAAACCAGGACTAAACCAGGTCTAAACCAGGTCTAAACCAAGTCTAATCCGGGACTAAACCAGGACTAAACAAGGTCTAAACCAGGACTAAACCAGGTCTAAACCAGGTCTAAACCAGGACTAAACCAGGACTAAACCGGGATTAAACCAGGACTAAACCAGGACTAAACCAGGTCTAATCCGGGACTAAACCAGGACTAAACCAGGTCTAATCCGGGACTAAACCAGGACTAAACCAGGTCTAATCCGGGACTAAACCAGGACTAAACCAGGACTAAACCAGGTCTAAACCAGGACTAAAGCAGGACTAAAACCAGGACTAAACAAGGTCTAAACCAAGACTAAAGCAGGTCTAAACCAGGACTAAACCAGAACTAAACCAGGTCTAAACCAGGTCTAAACCAGGACTAAACCAGGACTAAACCAGGTCTAAACCAGGTCTAAACCAAGTCTAATCCGGGACTAAACCAGGACTAAACAAGGTCTAAACCAGGACTAAACCAGGTCTAAACCAGGTCTAAACCAGGACTAAACCAGGACTAAACCGGGATTAAACCAGGACTAAACCAGGACTAAACCAGGTCTAATCCGGGACTAAACCAGGACTAAACCAGGTCTAATCCGGGACTAAACCAGGACTAAACCAGGACTAAACCAGGTCTAAACCAGGACTAAAGCAGGACTAAAACCAGGACTAAACAAGGTCTAAACCAAGACTAAAGCAGGTCTAAACCAGGACTAAACCAGAACTAAACCAGGTCTAAACCAGGTCTAAACCAGGACTAAACCAGGACTAAACCAGGTCTAAACCAGGTCTAAACCAAGTCTAATCCGGGACTAAACCAGGACTAAACAAGGTCTAAACCAGGACTAAACCAGGTCTAAACCAGATCTAAACCAGGACTAAACCAGGTCTAAACCAGGACTAAACCAGGTCTAAACCAGGTCTAAACCAGGTCTAAACCAGGTCTAAACCAGGACTAAACCTGGACTAAACCAGGACTAAAAAGGACTAAACCAGGACTAAACCAGGACTAAACCAGGACTAAACCAGGACTAAACCAGGACTAAACAAGGACTAAACCAGGTCTAAACCAGGACTAAACCAGGTCTAAACCAGGTCTAAACCAGGACTAAACCAGGACTAAACCAGGTCTAATCCGGGACTAAACCAGGTCTAAACCAGGTCTAAACCAGGTCTAAACCAGGACTAAACCAGGTCCAAACCAGGACTAAACCAGGTCTAAACCAAGACTAAAACAGGTCTAAACCAGGACTAAACCAGGTCTAAACCAAGACTAAACCAGGTCTAAACAAGGACTAAACCAGGACTAAACCAGGACTAAACCAGGACAAAACCAGAACTAAACCAGGTCAAAACCAGGACTAAACCAGGTCTAAACCAGGTCTAAACCAGGTCTAAACCAGGTCTAAACCAGGTCTAAACCAGGACTAAACCAGGTCTAATCCGGGACTAAACCAGGTCTAAACCAGGTCTGAACCAGGTCTAAACCAGGACTAAACCAGGTCCAAACCAGGACTAAACCAGGTCTAAACCAAGACTAAACCAGGTCTAAACAAGGACTAAACCAGGACTAAACCAGGACTAAACCAAGTCTAAACCAGGACTAAACCAGGTCTAAACCAGGTCTAAACCAGGTCTAAACCAGGTCTAAACCAGGACTGAACCAGGTCTAAACCAAGACTAAACCAGGTCTAAACCAGGACTGAACCAGGACTGAACCAGGACTAAACCAGGACTAAACCAGGTCTAAACCAGGACTAAACCAGGTCTAAACCAGGACTGAACCAGGTCTAAACCAAGACTAAACCAGGTCTAAACCAGGACTAAACCAGGTCTAAACCAGGACTGAACCAGGTCTAAACCAAGACTAAACCAGGTCTAAACCAGGACTGAACCAGGACTGAACCAGGTCTAAACCAGGACTGAACCAGGTCTAAACCAAGACTAAACCAGGTCTAAACCAGGTCTAAACCAGGACTGAACCAGGTCTAAACCAGGTCTAAACCAGGTCTTAACCAGGACTAAACCAGGACTAAACCAGGTCTAAACCAGGTCTAAACAGGGACTAAACCAGGACTAAACCAGGACTAAACCAGGTCTTAACCAGGACTAAACCAGGACTGAACCAGGACTAAACCAGGTCTAATCCGGGACTAAACCAGGACTAAACCAGGTCTAATCCGGGACTAAACCAGGACTAAACCAGGACTAAACCAGGTCTAAACCAGGACTAAAGCAGGACTAAAACCAGGACTAAACAAGGTCTAAACCAAGACTAAAGCAGGTCTAAACCAGGACTAAACCAGAACTAAACCAGGTCTAAACCAGGTCTAAACCAGGACTAAACCAGGTCTAAACCAGGTCTAAACCAGGACTAAACCAGGACTAAACCAGGTCTAAACCAGGTCTAAACCAAGTCTAAACCAGGTCTAAACCAGGACTAAACCAGGTCTAAACCAGGTCTAAACCAGGTCTAAACCAACTCTAAACCAGGTCTAAACCAGGTCTAAACCAGGTCTAAACCAGGACTAAACCTGGACTAAACCAGGACTAAAAAGGACTAAACCAGGACTAAACCAGGACTAAACCAGGACTAAACCAGGACTAAACCAGGACTAAAAAGGACTAAACCAGGACTAAACCAGGACTAAACCAGGACTAAACCAGGTCTAAACCAGGACTAAACCAGGTCTAAACCAGGTCTAAACCAAGACTAAAACAGGTCTAAACCAGGACTAAACCAGGTCTAAACCAAGACTAAACCAGGACAAAACCAGAACTAAACCAGGTCTAAACCAGGACTAAACCAGGTCTAAACCAGGTCTAAACCAGGTCTAAACCAGGACTAAACCAGGTCTAAACCAGGTCTAAACCAGGTCTAAACCAGGACTAAACCAGGTCTAATCCGGGACTAAACCAGGTCTAAACCAGGTCTGAACCAGGTCTAAACCAGGACTAAACCAGGTCCAAACCAGGACTAAACCAGGTCTAAACCAAGACTAAACCAGGTCTAAACAAGGACTAAACCAGGACTAAACCAGGACTAAACCAGGACTAAACCAGAACTAAACCAGGTCAAAACCAGGACTAAACCAGGACTAAACCAGGTCTAAACCAAGATTAAACCAGGACTAAACAAGGACTAAACCAGGACTAAACCAGGTCTAAACCAAGATTAAACCAGGACTAAACAAGGACTAAACCAGGTCTAAACCAGGTCTAAACCAGGACTAAACCAGGTCTAAACCAGGACTGAACCAGGTCTAAACCAAGACTAAACCAGGTCTAAACCAGGACTGAACCAGGACTAAACCAGGTCTAAACCAAGGCTAAACCAGGTCTAAACCAGGTCTAAACCAGGACTAAACCAGGACTAAAGCAGGACTAAACCAGGTCTAAACCAGGTCTTAACCAGGACTAAACCAGGACTAAACCAGGTCTAAACCAGGTCTAAACAGGGACTAAACCAGGACTAAACCAGGACTAAACCAGGTCTTAACCAGGACTAAAGCAGGACTAAACCAGGTCTAATCCGGGACAAAACCAGGTCTAAACCAGGACTGAACCAGGACTAAACCAGGACTAAACCGGGATTAAACCAGGACTAAACCAGGACTAAACCAGGTCTAATCCGGGACTAAACCAGGACTAAACCAGGTCTAATCCGGGACTAAACCAGGACTAAACCAGGACTAAACCAGGTCTAAACCAGGACTAAAGCAGGACTAAAACCAGGACTAAACAAGGTCTAAACCAAGACTAAAGCAGGTCTAAACCAGGACTAAACCAGAACTAAACCAGGTCTAAACCAGGTCTAAACCAGGACTAAACCAGGTCTAAACCAGGTCTAAACCAGGACTAAACCAGGACTAAACCAGGTCTAAACCAGGACTAAAGCAGGACTAAACCAGGACTAAACCAGGTCTAAACCAGGTCTAAACCAGGACTAAACCAGGTCTAAACCAGGACTAAACCAGGACTAAACCAAGTCTAATCCGGGACTAAACCAGGACTAAACAAGGTCTAAACCAGGACTAAACCAGGTCTAAACCAGGACTAAACCAGGACTAAACCAGGACTAAACCGGGACTAAACCAGGACTAAACCAGGACTAAAGCAGGTCTAAACCAGGTCTAAACCAGGTCTAAACCAGGACTAAACCAGGACTAAACCAGGACTAAACCAGGTCGAAACCAGGTCGAAACCAGAACTAAACCAGGTCTAAACCAGGTCTAAACCAGGACTAAACCAGGTCTAAACCAGGTCTAAACCAGGTCGAAACCAGGACTAAACCAGGACTAAACAAGGTCTAAACCAAGACTAAAGCAGGTCTAAACCAGGACTAAACCAGAACTAAACCAGGTCTAAACCAGGTCTAAACCAGGACTAAACCAGGTCTAAACCAGGTCTAAACCAGGACTAAACCAGGACTAAACCAGGTCTAAACCAGGACTAAAGCAGGACTAAACCAGGACTAAACCAGGTCTAAACCAGGTCTAAACCAGGACTAAACCAGGACTAAACCAGGACTAAACCAGGTCTAAACCAGGACTGAACCAGGTCTAAACCAAGACTAAACCAGGTCTAAACCAGGTCTAAACCAGGACTGAACCAGGTCTAAACCAGGTCTAAACCAGGTCTAAACAGGGACTAACCAGGACTAAACCAGGACTAAACCAGGTCTAATCCGGGACTAAACCAGGACTAAACCAGGTCTAATCCGGGACTAAACCAGGACTAAACCAGGACTAAACCAGGTCTAAACCAGGACTAAAGCAGGACTAAAACCAGGACTAAACAAGGTCTAAACCAAGACTAAAGCAGGTCTAAACCAGGACTAAACCAGAACTAAACCAGGTCTAAACCAGGTCTAAACCAGGACTAAACCAGGTCTAAACCAGGTCTAAACCAGGACTAAACCAGGACTAAACCAGGTCTAAACCAGGTCTAAACCAAGTCTAATCCGGGACTAAACCAGGACTAAACAAGGTCTAAACCAGGACTAAACCAGGTCTAAACCAGGTCTAAACCAGGACTAAACCAGGTCTAAACCAGGTCTAAACCAACTCTAAACCAGGTCTAAACCAGGTCTAAACCAGGTCTAAACCAGGACTAAACCTGGACTAAACCAGGACTAAAAAGGACTAAACCAGGACTAAACCAGGACTAAACCAGGACTAAACCAGGACTAAAAAGGACTAAACCAGGACTAAACCAGGACTAAACCAGGACTAAACCAGGTCTAAACCAGGACTAAACCAGGTCTAAACCAGGTCTAAACCAAGACTAAAACAGGTCTAAACCAGGTCTAAACCAAGACTAAACCAGGTCTAAACCAAGACTAAACCAGGTCTAAACAAGGACTAAACCAGGACTAAACCAGGACTAAACCAGGACAAAACCAGAACTAAACCAGGTCTAAACCAGGACTAAACCAGGTCTAAACCAGGTCTAAACCAGGTCTAAACCAGGACTAAACCAGGTCTAAACCAGGTCTAAACCAGGTCTAAACCAGGTCTGAACCAGGTCTAAACCAGGACTAAACCAGGTCCAAACCAGGACTAAACCAGGTCTAAACCAAGACTAAACCAGGTCTAAACAAGGACTAAACCAGGACTAAACCAGGACTAAACCAGGACAAAACCAGAACTAAACCAGGTCAAAACCAGGACTAAACCAGGACTAAACCAGGTCTAAACCAAGATTAAACCAGGACTAAACAAGGACTAAACCAGGACTAAACCAGGTCTAAACCAGGACTAAACCAGGTCTAAACCAGGTCTAAACCAGGTCTAAACCAGGACTAAACCAGGTCTAAACCAGGACTGAACCAGGTCTAAACCAAGACTAAACCAGGTCTAAACCAGGACTGAACCAGGACTAAACCAGGTCTAAACCAAGGCTAAACCAGGTCTAAACCAGGACTAAACCAGGACTAAACCAGGACTAAAGCAGGACTAAACCAGGTCTAAACCAGGTCTTAACCAGGACTAAACCAGGACTAAACCAGGTCTAAACCAGGTCTAAACAGGGACTAAACCAGGACTAAACCAGGACTAAACCAGGTCTTAACCAGGACTAAACCAGGTCTAATCCGGGACAAAACCAGGTCTAAACCAGGACTGAACCAGGACTAAACCAGGACTAAACCGGGATTAAACCAGGACTAAACCAGGACTAAACCAGGTCTAATCCGGGACTAAACCAGGACTAAACCAGGTCTAATCCGGGACTAAACCAGGACTAAACCAGGACTAAACCAGGTCTAAACCAGGACTAAAGCAGGTCTAAACCAGGACTAAACCAGAACTAAACCAGGTCTAAACCAGGTCTAAACCAGGACTAAACCAGGTCTAAACCAGGTCTAAACCAGGACTAAACCAGGACTAAACCAGGTCTAAACCAGGACTAAAGCAGGACTAAACCAGGACTAAACCAGGTCTAAACCAGGTCTAAACCAGGACTAAACCAGGTCTAAACCAGGACTAAACCAGGACTAAACCAAGTCTAATCCGGGACTAAACCAGGACTAAACAAGGTCTAAACCAGGACTAAACCAGGTCTAAACCAGGACTAAACCAGGACTAAACCAGGACTAAACCGGGACTAAACCAGGACTAAACCAGGACTAAAGCAGGTCTAAACCAGGTCTAAACCAGGTCTAAACCAGGACTAAACCAGGTCGAAACCAGGTCGAAACCAGAACTAAACCAGGTCTAAACCAGGTCTAAACCAGGACTAAACCAGGTCTAAACCAGGTCTAAACCAGGTCGAAACCAGGACTAAACCAGGACTAAACAAGGTCTAAACCAAGACTAAAGCAGGTCTAAACCAGGACTAAACCAGGACTAAAGCAGGACTAAACCAGGTCTAAACCAGGTCTAAACCAGGACTAAACCAGGACTAAACCAGGTCTAAACCAGGACTAAACCAGGTCTAAACCAGGTCTAAACAGGGACTAAACCAGGACTAAACCAGGACTAAACCAGGACTAAACCGGGACTAAACCAAGTCTAAACCAAGACTAAACCAGGACTAAACCAGGACTAAACCAGGACTAAACCAGGACTAAACCGGGTCTAATCCGGGATTAAACCAGGACTAAACCAGGTCTAATCCGGGACTAAACCAGGACTAAACCAGGTCTAATCCGGGACTAAACCAGGACTAAACCAGGACTAAACCAGGTCTAAACCAGGACTAAAGCAGGTCTAAACCAGGACTAAACCAGAACTAAACCAGGACTAAACCAGGTCGAAACCAGAACTAAACCAGGTCTAAACCAGGTCTAAACCAGGACTAAACCAGGTCTAAACCAGGTCTAAACCAGGACTAAACCAGGACTAAACCAGGTCTAAACCAGGTCTAAACCAGGACTAAACAAGGTCTAAACCAGGACTAAACAAGGTCTAAACCAGGACTAAACCAGGTCTAAACAAGGTCTAAACCAGGACTAAACCAGGACTAAACCAGGTCTAAGCCAGGTCTAAACCAGGACTAAACCAGGTCTAAACCAGGTCTAAACCAGGTCTAAACCAGGACTAAACCAGGACTAAACCAGGTCTAAACCAGGTCTAAACCAGGACTAAACCAGGACTAAACCAGGTCTAAACCAGGACTAAACCAGGTCTAAACCAGGTCTAAACCAGGACTAAAGCAGGACTAAAACCAGGACTAAACAAGGTCTAAACCAGGACTAAACCAGGTCTAAACCAGGACTAAACCAGGACTAAACCAGGTCTAAGCCAGGTCTAAACCAGGTCTAAACCAGGACTAAACCAGGTGTAAACCAGGTCTAAACCACGACTAAACCAGGACTAAACCAAGTCTAATCCGGGACTAAACCAGGACTAAACAAGGTCTAAACCAGGACTAAACCAGGTCTAAACCAGGACTAAACCAGGACTAAACCAGGACTAAACCAGGTCTAAACCAGGTCTAAACCAGGTCTAAACCAGGACTAAACCAGGACTAAACCAGGCCTAAACCAGGCCTAAACCAGGACTAAACCAGGTCTAATCCGGGACTAAACCAGGACTAAACCAGGTCTAATCCGGGACTAAACCAGGACTAAACCAGGACTAAACCAGGTCTAAACCAGGTCTAAACCAGGACTAAAGCAGGACTAAAACCAGGACTAAACAAGGTCTAAACCAAGACTAAAGCAGGTCTAAACCAGGACTAAACCAGAACTAAACCAGGACTAAACCAGGTCGAAACCAGAACTAAACTAGGTCGAAACCAGAACTAAACCAGGTCTAAACCAGGTCTAAACCAGGACTAAACCAGGTCTAAACCAGGTCTAAACCAGGACTAAACCAGGACTAAACCAGGTCTAAACCAGGTCTAAACCAGGACTAAACAAGGTCTAAACCAGGTCTAAACAAGGTCTAAACCAGGACTAAACCAGGACTAAACCAGGTCTAAGCCAGGTCTAAACCAGGTCTAAACCAGGTCTAAACCAGGTCTAAACCAGGTCTAAACCAGGACTAAACCAGGACTAAACCAGGTCTAAACCAGGACTAAACCAGGACTAAACCAGGTCTAAACCAGGTCTAAACAGGGACTAAACCAGGACTAAACCAGGACTAAACCAGGTCTTAACCAGGACTAAACCAGGTCTAATCCGGGACAAAACCAGGACTAAAGCAGGACTAAACCAGGTCTAATCCGGGACAAAACCAGGTCTAAACCAGGACTGAACCGGGACTAAACCGGGACTAAACCAGGACTAAACCGGGATTAAACCAGGACTAAACCAGGACTAAACCAGGTCTAATCCGGGACTAAACCAGGACTAAACCAGGTCTAATCCGGGACTAAACCAGGACTAAACCAGGACTAAACCAGGTCTAAACCAGGACTAAAGCAGGACTAAAACCAGGACTAAACAAGGTCTAAACCAAGACTAAAGCAGGTCTAAACCAGGACTAAACCAGAACTAAACCAGGTCTAAACCAGGTCTAAACCAGGACTAAACCAGGACTAAACCAGGTCTAAACCAGGTCTAAACCAAGTCTAATCCGGGACTAAACCAGGACTAAACAAGGTCTAAACCAGGACTAAACCAGGTCTAAACCAGGTCTAAACCAGGACTAAACCAGGACTAAACCGGGATTAAACCAGGACTAAACCAGGACTAAACCAGGTCTAATCCGGGACTAAACCAGGACTAAACCAGGTCTAATCCGGGACTAAACCAGGACTAAACCAGGACTAAACCAGGTCCAAACCAGGACTAAAGCAGGACTAAAACCAGGACTAAACAAGGTCTAAACCAAGACTAAAGCAGGTCTAAACCAGGACTAAACCAGAACTAAACCAGGTCTAAACCAGGTCTAAACCAGGACTAAACCAGGACTAAACCAGGTCTAAACCAGGTCTAAACCAAGTCTAATCCGGGACTAAACCAGGACTAAACAAGGTCTAAACCAGGACTAAACCAGGTCTAAACCAGATCTAAACCAGGACTAAACCAGGTCTAAACCAGGACTAAACCAGGTCTAAACCAGGTCTAAACCAGGTCTAAACCAGGTCTAAACCAGGACTAAACCTGGACTAAACCAGGACTAAAAAGGACTAAACCAGGACTAAACCAGGACTAAACCAGGACTAAACCAGGACTAAACCAGGACTAAACAAGGACTAAACCAGGTCTAAACCAGGACTAAACCAGGTCTAAACCAGGTCTAAACCAGGACTAAACCAGGACTAAACCAGGTCTAATCCGGGACTAAACCAGGTCTAAACCAGGTCTAAACCAGGTCTAAACCAGGACTAAACCAGGTCCAAACCAGGACTAAACCAGGTCTAAACCAAGACTAAAACAGGTCTAAACCAGGACTAAACCAGGTCTAAACCAAGACTAAACCAGGTCTAAACAAGGACTAAACCAGGACTAAACCAGGACTAAACCAGGACAAAACCAGAACTAAACCAGGTCAAAACCAGGACTAAACCAGGTCTAAACCAGGTCTAAACCAGGTCTAAACCAGGTCTAAACCAGGTCTAAACCAGGACTAAACCAGGTCTAATCCGGGACTAAACCAGGTCTAAACCAGGTCTGAACCAGGTCTAAACCAGGACTAAACCAGGTCCAAACCAGGACTAAACCAGGTCTAAACAAGGACTAAACCAGGACTAAACCAGGACTAAACCAAGTCTAAACCAGGACTAAACCAGGTCTAAACCAGGTCTAAACCAGGTCTAAACCAGGTCTAAACCAGGACTGAACCAGGTCTAAACCAAGACTAAACCAGGTCTAAACCAGGACTGAACCAGGACTGAACCAGGACTAAACCAGGACTAAACCAGGTCTAAACCAGGACTAAACCAGGTCTAAACCAGGACTGAACCAGGTCTAAACCAAGACTAAACCAGGTCTAAACCAGGACTAAACCAGGTCTAAACCAGGACTGAACCAGGTCTAAACCAAGACTAAACCAGGTCTAAACCAAGACTAAACCAGGTCTAAACCAGGTCTAAACCAGGACTGAACCAGGTCTAAACCAGGTCTAAACCAGGTCTTAACCAGGACTAAACCAGGACTAAACCAGGTCTAAACCAGGTCTAAACAGGGACTAAACCAGGACTAAACCAGGACTAAACCAGGTCTTAACCAGGACTAAACCAGGACTGAACCAGGACTAAACCAGGTCTAATCCGGGACTAAACCAGGACTAAACCAGGTCTAATCCGGGACTAAACCAGGACTAAACCAGGACTAAACCAGGTCTAAACCAGGACTAAAGCAGGACTAAAACCAGGACTAAACAAGGTCTAAACCAAGACTAAAGCAGGTCTAAACCAGGACTAAACCAGAACTAAACCAGGTCTAAACCAGGTCTAAACCAGGACTAAACCAGGTCTAAACCAGGTCTAAACCAGGACTAAACCAGGACTAAACCAGGTCTAAACCAGGTCTAAACCAAGTCTAAACCAGGTCTAAACCAGGACTAAACCAGGTCTAAACCAGGTCTAAACCAACTCTAAACCAGGTCTAAACCAGGTCTAAACCAGGTCTAAACCAGGACTAAACCTGGACTAAACCAGGACTAAAAAGGACTAAACCAGGACTAAACCAGGACTAAACCAGGACTAAACCAGGACTAAACCAGGACTAAAAAGGACTAAACCAGGACTAAACCAGGACTAAACCAGGACTAAACCAGGTCTAAACCAGGACTAAACCAGGTCTAAACCAGGTCTAAACCAAGACTAAAACAGGTCTAAACCAGGACTAAACCAGGTCTAAACCAAGACTAAACCAGGACAAAACCAGAACTAAACCAGGTCTAACCAGGACTAAACCAGGTCTAAACCAGGTCTAAACCAGGTCTAAACCAGGACTAAACCAGGTCTAAACCAGGTCTAAACCAGGTCTAAACCAGGACTAAACCAGGTCTAATCCGGGACTAAACCAGGTCTAAACCAGGTCTGAACCAGGTCTAAACCAGGACTAAACCAGGTCCAAACCAGGACTAAACCAGGTCTAAACCAAGACTAAACCAGGTCTAAACAAGGACTAAACCAGGACTAAACCAGGACTAAACCAGGACTAAACCAGAACTAAACCAGGTCAAAACCAGGACTAAACCAGGACTAAACCAGGTCTAAACCAAGATTAAACCAGGACTAAACAAGGACTAAACCAGGACTAAACCAGGTCTAAACCAAGATTAAACCAGGACTAAACAAGGACTAAACCAGGTCTAAACCAGGTCTAAACCAGGACTAAACCAGGTCTAAACCAGGACTGAACCAGGTCTAAACCAAGACTAAACCAGGTCTAAACCAGGACTGAACCAGGACTAAACCAGGTCTAAACCAAGGCTAAACCAGGTCTAAACCAGGTCTAAACCAGGACTAAACCAGGACTAAAGCAGGACTAAACCAGGTCTAAACCAGGTCTTAACCAGGACTAAACCAGGACTAAACCAGGTCTAAACCAGGTCTAAACAGGGACTAAACCAGGACTAAACCAGGACTAAACCAGGTCTTAACCAGGACTAAAGCAGGACTAAACCAGGTCTAATCCGGGACAAAACCAGGTCTAAACCAGGACTGAACCAGGACTAAACCAGGACTAAACCGGGATTAAACCAGGACTAAACCAGGACTAAACCAGGTCTAATCCGGGACTAAACCAGGACTAAACCAGGTCTAATCCGGGACTAAACCAGGACTAAACCAGGACTAAACCAGGTCTAAACCAGGACTAAAGCAGGACTAAAACCAGGACTAAACAAGGTCTAAACCAAGACTAAAGCAGGTCTAAACCAGGACTAAACCAGAACTAAACCAGGTCTAAACCAGGTCTAAACCAGGACTAAACCAGGTCTAAACCAGGTCTAAACCAGGACTAAACCAGGACTAAACCAGGTCTAAACCAGGACTAAAGCAGGACTAAACCAGGACTAAACCAGGTCTAAACCAGGTCTAAACCAGGACTAAACCAGGTCTAAACCAGGACTAAACCAGGACTAAACCAAGTCTAATCCGGGACTAAACCAGGACTAAACAAGGTCTAAACCAGGACTAAACCAGGTCTAAACCAGGACTAAACCAGGACTAAACCAGGACTAAACCGGGACTAAACCAGGACTAAACCAGGACTAAAGCAGGTCTAAACCAGGTCTAAACCAGGTCTAAACCAGGACTAAACCAGGACTAAACCAGGACTAAACCAGGTCGAAACCAGGTCGAAACCAGAACTAAACCAGGTCTAAACCAGGTCTAAACCAGGACTAAACCAGGTCTAAACCAGGTCTAAACCAGGTCGAAACCAGGACTAAACCAGGACTAAACAAGGTCTAAACCAAGACTAAAGCAGGTCTAAACCAGGACTAAACCAGAACTAAACCAGGTCTAAACCAGGTCTAAACCAGGACTAAACCAGGTCTAAACCAGGTCTAAACCAGGACTAAACCAGGACTAAACCAGGTCTAAACCAGGACTAAAGCAGGACTAAACCAGGACTAAACCAGGTCTAAACCAGGTCTAAACCAGGACTAAACCAGGACTAAACCAGGACTAAACCAGGTCTAAACCAGGACTGAACCAGGTCTGAACCAAGACTAAACCAGGTCTAAACCAGGTCTAAACCAGGACTGAACCAGGTCTAAACCAGGTCTAAACCAGGTCTAAACAGGGACTAAACCAGGACTAAACCAGGACTAAACCAGGTCTAATCCGGGACTAAACCAGGACTAAACCAGGTCTAATCCGGGACTAAACCAGGACTAAACCAGGACTAAACCAGGTCTAAACCAGGACTAAAGCAGGACTAAAACCAGGACTAAACAAGGTCTAAACCAAGACTAAAGCAGGTCTAAACCAGGACTAAACCAGAACTAAACCAGGTCTAAACCAGGTCTAAACCAGGACTAAACCAGGTCTAAACCAGGTCTAAACCAGGACTAAACCAGGACTAAACCAGGTCTAAACCAGGTCTAAACCAAGTCTAATCCGGGACTAAACCAGGACTAAACAAGGTCTAAACCAGGACTAAACCAGGTCTAAACCAGGTCTAAACCAGGACTAAACCAGGTCTAAACCAGGTCTAAACCAACTCTAAACCAGGTCTAAACCAGGTCTAAACCAGGTCTAAACCAGGACTAAACCTGGACTAAACCAGGACTAAAAAGGACTAAACCAGGACTAAACCAGGACTAAACCAGGACTAAACCAGGACTAAAAAGGACTAAACCAGGACTAAACCAGGACTAAACCAGGACTAAACCAGGTCTAAACCAGGACTAAACCAGGTCTAAACCAGGTCTAAACCAAGACTAAAACAGGTCTAAACCAGGACTAAACCAGGTCTAAACCAAGACTAAACCAGGTCTAAACAAGGACTAAACCAGGACTAAACCAGGACTAAACCAGGACAAAACCAGAACTAAACCAGGTCTAAACCAGGACTAAACCAGGTCTAAACCAGGTCTAAACCAGGTCTAAACCAGGACTAAACCAGGTCTAAACCAGGTCTAAACCAGGTCTAAACCAGGTCTGAACCAGGTCTAAACCAGGACTAAACCAGGTCCAAACCAGGACTAAACCAGGTCTAAACCAAGACTAAACCAGGTCTAAACAAGGACTAAACCAGGACTAAACCAGGACTAAACCAGGACAAAACCAGAACTAAACCAGGTCAAAACCAGGACTAAACCAGGACTAAACCAGGTCTAAACCAAGATTAAACCAGGACTAAACAAGGACTAAACCAGGACTAAACCAGGTCTAAACCAGGACTAAACCAGGTCTAAACCAGGTCTAAACCAGGTCTAAACCAGGACTAAACCAGGTCTAAACCAGGACTGAACCAGGTCTAAACCAAGACTAAACCAGGTCTAAACCAGGACTGAACCAGGACTAAACCAGGTCTAAACCAAGGCTAAACCAGGTCTAAACCAGGACTAAACCAGGACTAAACCAGGACTAAAGCAGGACTAAACCAGGTCTAAACCAGGTCTTAACCAGGACTAAACCAGGACTAAACCAGGTCTAAACCAGGTCTAAACAGGGACTAAACCAGGACTAAACCAGGACTAAACCAGGTCTTAACCAGGACTAAAGCAGGACTAAACCAGGTCTAATCCGGGACAAAACCAGGTCTAAACCAGGACTGAACCAGGACTAAACCAGGACTAAACCGGGATTAAACCAGGACTAAACCAGGACTAAACCAGGTCTAATCCGGGACTAAACCAGGACTAAACCAGGTCTAATCCGGGACTAAACCAGGACTAAACCAGGACTAAACCAGGTCTAAACCAGGACTAAAGCAGGACTAAAACCAGGACTAAACAAGGTCTAAACCAAGACTAAAGCAGGTCTAAACCAGGACTAAACCAGAACTAAACCAGGTCTAAACCAGGTCTAAACCAGGACTAAACCAGGTCTAAACCAGGTCTAAACCAGGACTAAACCAGGACTAAACCAGGTCTAAACCAGGACTAAAGCAGGACTAAACCAGGACTAAACCAGGTCTAAACCAGGTCTAAACCAGGACTAAACCAGGTCTAAACCAGGACTAAACCAGGACTAAACCAAGTCTAATCCGGGACTAAACCAGGACTAAACAAGGTCTAAACCAGGACTAAACCAGGTCTAAACCAGGACTAAACCAGGACTAAACCAGGACTAAACCGGGACTAAACCAGGACTAAACCAGGACTAAAGCAGGTCTAAACCAGGTCTAAACCAGGTCTAAACCAGGTCTAAACCAGGTCGAAACCAGAACTAAACCAGGTCTAAACCAGGTCTAAACCAGGACTAAACCAGGTCTAAACCAGGTCTAAACCAGGTCGAAACCAGGACTAAACCAGGACTAAACAAGGTCTAAACCAAGACTAAAGCAGGTCTAAACCAGGACTAAACCAGAACTAAACCAGGTCTAAACCAGGTCTAAACCAGGACTAAACCAGGTCTAAACCAGGTCTAAACCAGGACTAAACCAGGACTAAACCAGGTCTAAACCAGGACTAAAGCAGGACTAAACCAGGACTAAACCAGGTCTAAACCAGGTCTAAACCAGGACTAAACCAGGACTAAACCAGGACTAAACCAGGTCTAAACCAGGACTAAAGCAGGTCCAAACCAGGACTAAAGCAGGTCTAAACCAGGACTAAACCAGGTCGAAACCAGGTCGAAACCAGAACTAAACCAGGTCTAAACCAGGTCTAAACCAGGACTAAACCAGGACTAAACCAGGACTAAAGCAGGACTAAACCAGGACTAAACCAGGACTAAACCAGGTCTAAACAAGGACTAAACCAGGTCTAAACCAGGACTAAAGCAGGTCTAAACAAGGACTAAACCAGGTCTAAACCAGGACTAAAGCAGGTCTAAACCAGGACTAAACCAGGTCGAAACCAGGTCTAAACCAGGACTAAAGCAGGTCTTAACCAGGACTAAACCAGGACTAAAGCAGGACCAAACCAGGACTAAACCAGGACTAAACCAGGTCTAAGCAAGGTCTAAACCAGGTCTAAACCAGGACTAAACCAGGACTAAACCAGGTCTAAACCAGGTCTAAGCAAGGTCTAAACCAGGTCTAAACCAGGACTAAACCAGGACTAAACCAGGTCTAAACCAGGACTAAACCAGGACTAAACCAGGACTAAGCCGGGTCTAATCCGGGACTAAACCAGGTCTAAACCAGGTCTAAACAAGGTCTAAACCAGGACTAAACCAGGACTAAACCAAGTCTAATCCGGGACTAAACCAGGACTAAACAAGGTCTAAACCAGGACTAAACCAGGTCTAAACCAGGACTAAACCAGGACTAAACCAGGACTAAACCGGGTCTAAACCAGGACTAAACCAGGTCTTATCCGGGACTAAACCAGGTCTAAACCAGGTCTAAACCAGGTCTAAACCAGGACTAAACCAGGACTAAACCAGGACTAAAGCAGGACTAAACCAGGACTAAACCAGGACTACACCAGGTCTAAGCCAGGTCTAAACCAGGTCTAAACCAGGACTAAAACAGGTCTAAACCAGGTCGAAACCAGGACTAAACCAGGACTAAACCAGGACTAAAGCAGGACTAAACCAGGACTAAACCAGGACTAAACCAGGTCTAAACCAGGTCGAAACCAGGTCTAAACCAGGTCGAAACCAGAACTAAACCAGGTCTAAACCAGGTTTAAACCAGGACTAAACCAGGACTAAAGCAGGACTAAACCAGGACTAAACCAGGACTAAACCAGGTCTAACCCAGGTCTAAGCCAGGTCTAAACCAGGTCTAAACCAGGACTAAACCAGGTCTAAATCAGGTCTAAACCAGGACTAAACCAGGACTAAACCAGGTCTAAACCAGGTCTAAACCAGGACTAAACCAGGTCTAAACCAGGTCTAAACCAGGACTAAACCAGGACTAAACCAGGACTAAACCGGGTCTAATCCGGGACTAAACCAGGACTAAACCAGGACTAAACCAAGTCTAATCCGGGACTATACCAGGACTAAACCAGGTCTAAACCAGGACTAAACCAGGTCTAAACCAGGACTAAACCAGGACTAAACCAGGACTAAACCGGGTCTAAACCAGGACTAAACCAGGTCTAAACCAGGTCTAAACCAGGACTACACCAGGTCTAAACCAGGACTAAACCAGGTCTAAACCAGGACTAAAGCAGGTCTAAACCAGGACTAAACCAGGTCGAAACCAGGTCGAAACCAGGTCTAAACCAGGACTAAAGCAGGTCTAAACCAGGACTAAACCAGGTCGAAACCAGGTCGAAACCAGAACTAAACCAGGTCTAAACCAGGACTAAACCAGGACTAAACCAGGACTAAAGCAGGACTAAACCAGGACTAAACCAGGACTAAACCAGGTCCAAGCCAGGTCTAAACCAGAACTAAAGCAGGTCTAAACCAGGACTAAACCAGGTCTAAACCAGGTCTAAACCAGGACTAAACCAGGTCTAAACCAGGACTAAACCAGGTCTAATCCGGGACTAAACCAGGACTAAACCAGGACTAAAGCAGGACTAAACCAGGTCTAAACCAGGACTAAAGCAGGTCTAAACCAGGACTAAACCAGGACTAAACCAGGACTAAACCGGGTCTAATCCGGGACTAAACCAGGACTAAACCATGACTAAACCAAGTCTAATCCGGGACTAAACCAGGACTAAACAAGGTCTAAACCAGGACTAAACCAGGTCTAAACCAGGACTAAACCAGGTCTAAACCAGGACTAAACCAGGACTAAACCAGGACTAAAGCAGGACTAAAACCAGGCCTAAACAAGGTCTAAACCAGGACTAAAGCAGGTCTAAACCAGGACTAAACCAGGTCTAAACCAGGACTAAAGCAGGTCGAAACCAGGTCGAAACCAGAACTAAACCAGGTCTAAACCAGGTCTAAACCAGGACTAAACAAGGACTAAACCAGGACTAAACCAGGACTAAACCAGGACTAAACCAGGACAAAACCAGAACTAAACCAGAACTAAACCAGGTCAAAACCAGGACTAAACCAGGTCTAAACCAGGTCTAAACCAGGTCTAAACCAGGACTAAACCAGGTCTAAACCAGGTCTAAACCAGGTCTAAACCAGGTCTAAACCAGGACTAAACCAGGTCTAATCCGGGACTAAACCAGGTCTTAACCAGGACTAAAGCAGGACTAAACCAGGTCTAATCCGGGACAAAACCAGGTCTAAACCAGGACTGAACCAGGACTAAACCAGGACTAAACCGGGATTAAACCAGGACTAAACCAGGACTAAACCAGGTCTAATCCGGGACTAAACCAGGTCTAAACCAAGACTAAACCAGGTCTAAACAAGGACTAAACCAGGACTAAACCAGGACTAAACCAGGACAAAACCAGAACTAAACCAGGTCAAAACCAGGACTAAACCAGGTCTAAACCAGGTCTAAACCAGGTCTAAACCAGGACTAAACCAGGTCTAAACCAGGTCTAAACCAGGTCTAAACCAGGACTAAACCAGGTCTAATCCGGGACTAAACCAGGTCTAAACCAGGTCTGAACCAGGTCTAAACCAGGACTAAACCAGGTCCAAACCAGGACTAAACCAGGTCTAAACCAAGACTAAACCAGGTCTAAACAAGGACTAAACCAGGACTAAACCAGGACTAAACCAGGTCTAAACCAGGACTAAACCAGGACTAAACCAGGACTAAACCGGGACTAAACCAGGACTAAACCAGGACTAAACCAGGACAAAACCAGAACTAAACCAGGTCTAAACCAGGACTAAACCAGGTCTAAACCAGGTCTAAACCAGGTCTAAACCAGGACTAAACCAGGTCTAAACCAGGTCTAAACCAGGTCTGAACCAGGTCTAAACCAGGACTAAACCAGGTCCAAACCAGGACTAAACCAGGTCTAAACCAAGACTAAACCAGGTCTAAACAAGGACTAAACCAGGACTAAACCAGGACTAAACCAGGTCTAAACCAGGACTAAACCAGGACTAAACCAGGACTAAACCGGGACTAAACCAGGACTAAACCAGGACTAAACCAGGACAAAACCAGAACTAAACCAGGTCTAAACCAGGACTAAACCAGGTCTAAACCAGGTCTAAACCAGGTCTAAACCAGGACTAAACCAGGTCTAAACCAGGTCTAAACCAGGTCTAAACCAGGTCTGAACCAGGTCTAAACCAGGACTAAACCAGGACTAAACCAGGACTAAACCAGGACTAAACCAGGACAAAACCAGGACTAAACCAGGTCAAAACCAGGACTAAACCAGGACTAAACCAGGTCTAAACCAAGATTAAACCAGGACTAAACAAGGACTAAACCAGGACTAAACCAGGTCTAAACCAGGACTAAACCAGGTCTAAACCAGGTCTAAACCAGGTCTAAACCAGGACTAAACCAGGTCTAAACCAGGACTGAACCAGGTCTAAACCAAGACTAAACCAGGTCTAAACCAGGACTGAACCAGGACTAAACCAGGTCTAAACCAAGGCTAAACCAGGTCTAAACCAGGACTAAACCAGGACTAAACCAGGACTAAAGCAGGACTAAACCAGGACTAAACCAGGTCTAAACCAGGTCTAAACAGGGACTAAACCAGGACTAAACCAGGACTAAACCAGGTCTTAACCAGGACTAAAGCAGGACTAAACCAGGTCTAATCCGGGACAAAACCAGGTCTAAACCAGGACTGAACCAGGACTAAACCAGGACTAAACCGGGATTAAACCAGGACTAAACCAGGACTAAACCAGGTCTAATCCGGGACTAAACCAGGACTAAACCAGGTCTAATCCGGGACTAAACCAGGACTAAACCAGGACTAAACCAGGTCTAAACCAGGACTAAAGCAGGACTAAAACCAGGACTAAACAAGGTCTAAACCAAGACTAAAGCAGGTCTAAACCAGGACTAAACCAGAACTAAACCAGGTCTAAACCAGGTCTAAACCAGGACTAAACCAGGTCTAAACCAGGTCTAAACCAGGACTAAACCAGGACTAAACCAGGTCTAAACCAGGACTAAAGCAGGACTAAACCAGGACTAAACCAGGTCTAAACCAGGACTAAACCAGGTCTAAACCAGGACTAAACCAGGACTAAACCAAGTCTAATCCGGGACTAAACCAGGACTAAACAAGGTCTAAACCAGGACTAAACCAGGTCTAAACCAGGACTAAACCAGGACTAAACCAGGACTAAACCGGGACTAAACCAGGACTAAACCAGGACTAAAGCAGGTCTAAACCAGGTCTAAACCAGGTCTAAACCAGGACTAAACCAGGTCGAAACCAGGTCGAAACCAGAACTAAACCAGGTCTAAACCAGGTCTAAACCAGGACTAAACCAGGTCTAAACCAGGTCTAAACCAGGTCGAAACCAGGACTAAACCAGGACTAAACAAGGTCTAAACCAAGACTAAAGCAGGTCTAAACCAGGACTAAACCAGAACTAAACCAGGTCTAAACCAGGTCTAAACCAGGACTAAACCAGGTCTAAACCAGGTCTAAACCAGGACTAAACCAGGACTAAACCAGGTCTAAACCAGGACTAAAGCAGGACTAAACCAGGACTAAACCAGGTCTAAACCAGGTCTAAACCAGGACTAAACCAGGACTAAACCAGGACTAAACCAGGTCTAAACCAGGACTAAAGCAGGTCCAAACCAGGACTAAAGCAGGTCTAAACCAGGACTAAACCAGGTCGAAACCAGGTCGAAACCAGAACTAAACCAGGTCTAAACCAGGTCTAAACCAGGACTAAACCAGGACTAAACCAGGACTAAAGCAGGACTAAACCAGGACTAAACCAGGACTAAACCAGGTCTAAACAAGGACTAAACCAGGTCTAAACCAGGACTAAAGCAGGTCTAAACCAGGACTAAACCAGGTCGAAACCAGGTCTAAACCAGGACTAAAGCAGGTCTTAACCAGGACTAAACCAGGACTAAAGCAGGACCAAACCAGGACTAAACCAGGACTAAACCAGGTCTAAGCAAGGTCTAAACCAGGTCTAAACCAGGACTAAACCAGGACTAAACCAGGTCTAAACCAGGTCTAAGCAAGGTCTAAACCAGGTCTAAACCAGGACTAAACCAGGACTAAACCAGGTCTAAACCAGGACTAAACCAGGACTAAACCAGGACTAAACCGGGTCTAATCCGGGACTAAACCAGGTCTAAACCAGGTCTAAACAAGGTCTAAACCAGGACTAAACCAGGACTAAACCAAGTCTAATCCGGGACTAAACCAGGACTAAACAAGGTCTAAACCAGGACTAAACCAGGTCTAAACCAGGACTAAACCAGGACTAAACCAGGACTAAACCGGGTCTAAACCAGGACTAAACCAGGTCTTATCCGGGACTAAACCAGGTCTAAACCAGGTCTAAACCAGGTCTAAACCAGGACTAAACCAGGTCTAAACCAGGACTAAACCAGGTCTAAACCAGGTCGAAACCAGGTCTAAACCAGGACTAAACCAGGTCGAAACCAGGTCGAAACCAGGACTAAACCAGGACTAAACCAGGACTAAAGCAGGACTAAACCAGGACTAAACCAGGACTAAACCAGGTCTAAACCAGGTCGAAACCAGAACTAAACCAGGTCTAAACCAGGTTTAAACCAGGACTAAACCAGGACTAAAGCAGGACTAAACCAGGACTAAACCAGGACTAAACCAGGTCTAAGCCAGGTCTAAGCCAGGTCTAAACCAGGTCTAAACCAGGACTAAACCAGGTCTAAATCAGGTCTAAACCAGGACTAAACCAGGACTAAACCAGGTCTAAACCAGGTCTAAACCAGGACTAAACCAGGTCTAAACCAGGTCTAAACCAGGACTAAACCAGGACTAAACCAGGACTAAACCGGGTCTAATCCGGGACTAAACCAGGACTAAACCAGGACTAAACCAAGTCTAATCCGGGACTATACCAGGACTAAACCAGGTCTAAACCAGGACTAAACCAGGTCTAAACCAGGACTAAACCAGGACTAAACCAGGACTAAACCGGGTCTAAACCAGGACTAAACCAGGTCTAAACCAGGTCTAAACCAGGACTACACCAGGTCTAAACCAGGACTAAACCAGGTCTAAACCAGGACTAAAGCAGGTCTAAACCAGGACTAAACCAGGTCTAAACCAGGTCGAAACCAGGTCTAAACCAGGACTAAAGCAGGTCTAAACCAGGACTAAACCAGGTCGAAACCAGGTCGAAACCAGAACTAAACCAGGTCTAAACCAGGACTAAACCAGGACTAAACCAGGACTAAAGCAGGACTAAACCAGGACTAAACCAGGACTAAACCAGGTCCAAGCCAGGTCTAAACCAGAACTAAAGCAGGTCTAAACCAGGACTAAACCAGGTCTAAACCAGGTCTAAACCAGGACTAAACCAGGTCTAAACCAGGACTAAACCAGGTCTAATCCGGGACTAAACCAGGACTAAACCAGGACTAAAGCAGGACTAAACCAGGTCTAAACCAGGACTAAAGCAGGTCTAAACCAGGACTAAACCAGGTCTGAACCAGGTCTAAACCAGGACTAAACCAGGTCCAAACCAGGACTAAACCAGGTCTAAACCAAGATTAAACCAGGTCTAAACAAGGACTAAACCAGGACTAAACCAGGTCTAAACCAGGACTAAACCAGGTCTAAACCAGGTCTAAACCAGGACTAAACCAGGTCTAAACCAGGACTGAACCAGGTCTAAACCAAGACTAAACCAGGTCTAAACCAGGACTGAACCAGGACTGAACCAGGACTAAACCAGGTCTAAACCAAGGCTAAACCAGGTCTAAACCAGGACTAAACCAGGACTAAACCAGGACTAAAGCAGGTCTAAACCAGGTCTAAACCAGGTCTAAACAGGGACTAAAGCAGGACTAAACCAGGTCTAATCCGGGACAAAACCAGGTCTAAACCAGGACTGAACCAGGACTAAACCAGGACTAAACCGGGATTAAACCAGGACTAAACCAGGACTAAACCAGGTCTAATCCGGGACTAAACCAGGTCTAAACCAAGACTAAACCAGGTCTAAACAAGGACTAAACCAGGACTAAACCAGGACTAAACCAGGACAAAACCAGAACTAAACCAGGTCAAAACCAGGACTAAACCAGGTCTAAACCAGGTCTAAACCAGGTCTAAACCAGGACTAAACCAGGTCTAAACCAGGTCTAAACCAGGACTAAACCAGGTCTAATCCGGGACTAAACCAGGTCTAAACCAGGTCTGAACCAGGTCTAAACCAGGACTAAACCAGGTCCAAACCAGGACTAAACCAGGTCTAAACCAAGACTAAACCAGGTCTAAACAAGGACTAAACCAGGACTAAACCAGGACTAAACCAGGTCAAAACCAGGACTAAACCAGGACTAAACCAGGTCTAAACCAAGATTAAACCAGGACTAAACAAGGACTAAACCAGGACTAAACCAGGTCTAAACCAGGACTAAACCAGGTCTAAACCAGGTCTAAACCAGGTCTAAACCAGGACTAAACCAGGTCTAAACCAGGACTGAACCAGGACTAAACCAGGTCTAAACCAAGGCTAAACCAGGTCTAAACCAGGACTAAACCAGGACTAAACCAGGACTAAAGCAGGACTAAACCAGGTCTAAACCAGGTCTTAACCAGGACTAAACCAGGACTAAACCAGGTCTAAACCAGGTCTAAACAGGGACTAAACCAGGACTAAACCAGGACTAAACCAGGTCTTAACCAGGACTAAAGCAGGACTAAACCAGGTCTAATCCGGGACAAAACCAGGTCTAAACCAGGACTGAACCAGGACTAAACCAGGACTAAACCGGGATTAAACCAGGACTAAACCAGGACTAAACCAGGTCTAATCCGGGACTAAACCAGGACTAAACCAGGTCTAATCCGGGACTAAACCAGGACTAAACCAGGACTAAACCAGGTCTAAACCAGGACTAAAGCAGGACTAAAACCAGGACTAAACAAGGTCTAAACCAAGACTAAAGCAGGTCTAAACCAGGACTAAACCAGAACTAAACCAGGTCTAAACCAGGTCTAAACCAGGACTAAACCAGGTCTAAACCAGGTCTAAACCAGGACTAAACCAGGACTAAACCAGGTCTAAACCAGGACTAAAGCAGGACTAAACCAGGACTAAACCAGGTCTAAACCAGGTCTAAACCAGGACTAAACCAGGTCTAAACCAGGACTAAACCAGGACTAAACCAAGTCTAATCCGGGACTAAACCAGGACTAAACAAGGTCTAAACCAGGACTAAACCAGGTCTAAACCAGGACTAAACCAGGACTAAACCAGGACTAAACCGGGACTAAACCAGGACTAAACCAGGACTAAAGCAGGTCTAAACCAGGTCTAAACCAGGTCTAAACCAGGACTAAACCAGGTCGAAACCAGGTCGAAACCAGAACTAAACCAGGTCTAAACCAGGTCTAAACCAGGACTAAACCAGGTCTAAACCAGGTCTAAACCAGGACTAAACCAGGTCTAAACCAGGTCTAAACCAGGTCGAAACCAGAACTAAACCAGGACTAAACCAGGACTAAACCAAGACTAAAGCAGGTCTAAACCAGGACTAAACCAGAACTAAACCAGGTCTAAACCAGGTCTAAACCAGGACTAAACCAGGTCTAAACCAGGTCTAAACCAGGACTAAACCAGGACTAAACCAGGTCTAAACCAGGACTAAAGCAGGACTAAACCAGGACTAAACCAGGTCTAAACCAGGTCTAAATCAGGACTAAACCAGGACTAAACCAGGACTAAACCAGGTCTAAACCAGGACTAAAGCAGGTCCAAACCAGGACTAAAGCAGGTCTAAACCAGGACTAAACCAGGTCGAAACCAGGACTAAAGCAGGACTAAACCAGGTCTAAACAAGGACTAAACCAGGTCTAAACCAGGTCTAAACCAGGACTAAACCAGGACTAAACCAGGACTAAAGCAGGACTAAACCAGGACTAAAGCAGGACTAAACCAGGTCTAAACAAGGACTAAACCAGGTCTAAACCAGGACTAAAGCAGGTCTAAACAAGGACTAAACCAGGTCTAAACCAGGACTAAAGCAGGTCTAAACCAGGACTAAACCAGGTCGAAACCAGGTCTAAACCAGGACTAAAGCAGGTCTTAACCAGGACTAAACCAGGACTAAAGCAGGACTAAACCAGGTCTAAACCAGGTCTAAACCAGGACTAAACCAGGTCTAAACCAGGACTAAACCAGGACTAAACCAGGACTAAACCGGGTCTAATCCGGGACTAAACCAGGTCTAAACCAGGTCTAAACAAGGTCTAAACCAGGACTAAACCAGGTCTAAACCAGGACTAAACCAGGACTAAACCAGGACTAAACAAGGTCTAAACCAGGACTAAACCAGGTCTAAACCAGGACTAAACCAGGACTAAACCAGGACTAAACCGGGTCTAAACCAGGACTAAACCAGGTCTAAACCAGGTCTAAACCAGGTCTAAACCAAGTCTAATCCGGGACTAAACCAGGACTAAACAAGGTCTAAACCAGGACTAAACCAGGTCTAAACCAGGACTAAACCAGGACTAAACCAGGACTAAACCGGGTCTAAACCAGGAATAAACCAGGTCTTATCCGGGACTAAACCAGGTCTAAACCAGGTCTAAACCAGGTCTAAACCAGGTCTAAACCAGGTCGAAACCAGGTCTAAACCAGGACTAAGCCAGGTCGAAACCAGGTCGAAACCAGAACTAAACCAGGACTAAACCAGGACTAAAGCAGGACTAAACCAGGACTAAACCAGGACTACACCAGGTCTAAGCCAGGTCTAAACCAGGTCTAAACCAGGACTAAAGCAGGACTAAAACCAGGACTAAACCAGGACTACACCAGGTCTAAGCCAGGTCTAAACCAGGTCTAAAGCAGGACTAAACCAGGACTAAACCAGGACTAAACCAGGACTAAACCAGGACTAAAGCAGGACTAAACCAGGACTAAACCAGGACTACACAGGTCTAAGCCAGGTCTAAACCAGGTCTAAACCAGGACTAAAACAGGTCTAAACCAGGTCGAAACCAGGACTAAACCAGGACTAAACCAGGACTAAAGCAGGACTAAACCAGGACTAAACCAGGACTAAACCAGGTCTAAACCAGGTCGAAACCAGGTCTAAACCAGGTCGAAACCAGAACTAAACCAGGTCTAAACCAGGTTTAAACCAGGATTAAACCAGGTCTAAATCAGGACTAAACCAGGACTAAACCAGGACTAAACCAGGTCTAAACCAGGTCTAAACCAGGACTAAACCAGGTCTAAACCAGGTCGAAACCAGGACTAAACCAGGACTAAACCAGGACTAAAGCAGGACTAAACCAGGACTAAACCAGGACTAAACCAGGTCTAAACCAGGTCGAAACCAGGTCTAAACCAGGTCGAAACCAGAACTAAACCAGGTCTAAACCAGGTTTAAACCAGGATTAAACCAGGTCTAAATCAGGACTAAACCAGGACTAAACCAGGACTAAACCAGGTCTAAACCAGGTCTAAACCAGGACTAAACCAGGTCTAAACCAGGTCTAAACCAGGACTAAACCAGGACTAAACCAGGACTAAACCAGGTCTAAATCAGGTCTAAACCAGGACTAAACCAGGACTAAACCAGGTCTAAACCAGGTCTAAACCAGGACTAAACCAGGTCTAAACCAGGTCTAAACCAGGACTAAACCAGGACTAAACCAGGACTAAACCGGGTCTAATCCGGGACTAAACCAGGACTAAACCAGGACTAAACCAAGTCTAATCCGGGACTATACCAGGACTAAACCAGGTCTAAACCAGGACTAAACCAGGTCTAAACCAGGACTAAACCAGGACTAAACCAGGACTAAACCGGGTCTAAACCAGGACTAAACCAGGTCTAAACCAGGTCTAAACCAGCACTACACCAGGTCTAAACCAGGACTAAACCAGGTCTAAACCAGGACTAAAGCAGGTCTAAACCAGGACTAAACCAGGTCTAAACCAGGTCGAAACCAGGTCTAAACCAGGACTAAAGCAGGTCTAAACCAGGACTAAACCAGGTCGAAACCAGGTCGAAACCAGAACTAAACCAGGTCTAAACCAGGACTAAACCAGGACTAAACCAGGACTAAAGCAGGACTAAACCAGGACTAAACCAGGACTAAACCAGGTCCAAGCCAGGTCTAAACCAGAACTAAAGCAGGTCTAAACCAGGACTAAACCAGGTCTAAACCAGGTCTAAACCAGGACTAAACCAGGTCTAAACCAGGACTAAACCAGGTCTAATCCGGGACTAAACCAGGACTAAACCAGGACTAAAGCAGGACTAAAACCAGGCCTAAACAAGGTCTAAACCAGGACTAAAGCAGGTCTAAACCAGGACTAAACCAGGTCTAAACCAGGACTAAAGCAGGTCTAAACCAGGACTAAACCAGGACTAAACCAGGACTAAACCGGGTCTAATCCGGGACTAAACCAGGACTAAACCATGACTAAACCAAGTCTAATCGGGACTAAACCAGAACTAAACAAGGTCTAAACCAGGACTAAACCAGGTCTAAACCAGGACTAAACCAGGTCTAAACCAGGACTAAACCAGGACTAAACCAGGACTAAAGCAGGACTAAAACCAGGCCTAAACAAGGTCTAAACCAGGACTAAAGCAGGTCTAAACCAGGACTAAACCAGGTCTAAACCAGGACTAAAGCAGGTCTAAACCAGGACTAAACCAGGTCGAAACCAGGTCGAAACCAGAACTAAACCAGGTCTAAACCAGGTCTAAACCAGGACTAAACAAGGACTAAACCAGGACTAAACCAGGACTAAACCAGGACTAAACCAGGACAAAACCAGAACTAAACCAGAACTAAACCAGGTCAAAACCAGGACTAAACCAGGTCTAAACCAGGTCTAAACCAGGTCTAAACCAGGACTAAACCAGGTCTAAACCAGGTCTAAACCAGGTCTAAACCAGGACTAAACCAGGTCTAATCCGGGACTAAACCAGGTCTAAACCAGGTCTGAACCAGGTCTAAACCAGGACTAAACCAGGTCCAAACCAGGACTAAACCAGGTCTAAACCAAGACTAAACCAGGTCTAAACAAGGACTAAACCAGGACTAAACCAGGACTAAACCAGGACAAAACCAGAACTAAACCAGGTCAAAACCAGGACTAAACCAGGACTAAACCAGGTCTAAACCAAGATTAAACCAGGTCTAAACAAGGACTAAACCAGGACTAAACCAGGTCTAAACCAGGACTAAACCAGGTCTAAACCAGGTCTAAACCAGGACTAAACCAGGTCTAAACCAGGACTGAACCAGGTCTAAACCAAGACTAAACCAGGTCTAAACCAGGACTGAACCAGGACTGAACCAGGACTAAACCAGGTCTAAACCAAGGCTAAACCAGGTCTAAACCAGGACTAAACCAGGACTAAACCAGGACTAAAGCAGGACTAAACCAGGTCTAAACCAGGTCTTAACCAGGACTAAACCAGGACTAAACCAGGTCTAAACCAGGTCAAAAAAGGGACTAAACCAGGACTAAACCAGGACTAAACCAGGTCTTAACCAGGACTAAAGCAGGACTAAACCAGGTCTAATCCGGGACAAAACCAGGTCTAAACCAGGACTGAACCAGGACTAAACCAGGACTAAACCGGGATTAAACCAGGACTAAACCAGGACTAAACCAGGTCTAATCCGGGACTAAACCAGGACTAAACCAGGTCTAATCCGGGACTAAACCAGGACTAAACCAGGACTAAACCAGGTCTAAACCAAGACTAAAGCAGGTCTAAACCAGGACTAAACCAGAACTAAACCAGGTCTAAACCAGGTCTAAACCAGGACTAAACCAGGTCTAAACCAGGTCTAAACCAGGACTAAACCAGGACTAAACCAGGTCTAAACCAGGTCTAAACCAGGACTAAACCAGGACTAAACCAGGACTAAACCAGGACTAAACCAGGACTAAACCAGGTCTAAACCAGGTCTAAACCAGGACTAAACCAGGTCTAAACCAGGTCTAAACCAGGACTAAACCAGGACTAAACCAGGACTAAACCAAGTCTAATCCGGGACTAAACCAGGACTAAACAAGGTCTAAACCAGCACTAAACCAGGTCTAAACCAGGACTAAACCAGGACTAAACCAGGACTAAACCAGGACTAAACCGGGACTAAACCAGGACTAAACCAGGACTAAAGCAGGTCTAAACCAGGTCTAAACCAGGTCAAAACCAGGACTAAACCAGGTCTAAACCAGGACTAAACCAGGTCGAAACCAGAACTAAACCAGGACTAAACCAGGTCTAAGCAAGGTCTAAACCAGGTCTAAACCAGGTCTAAACCAGGTCAAAACCAGGACTAAACCAGGACTAAACCAGGTCTAAACCAGGACTAAACCAGGACTAAACCAGGACTAAACCAGGTCTAAACCAGGACTAAAGCAGGTCTAAACCAGGACTAAAGCAGGTCTAAACCAGGACTAAACCAGGTCGAAACCAGGTCTAAACCAGGACTAAACCAGGACTAAACCAGGACTAAACCAGGTCTAAACCAGGACTAAAGCAGGTCTAAACAAGGACTAAACCAGGTCTAAACCAGGACTAAAGCAGGTCTAAACCAGGACTAAACCAGGTCGAAACCAGGTCTAAACCAGGACTAAAGCAGGTCTTAACCAGGACTAAACCAGGACTAAAGCAGGACCAAACCAGGACTAAACCAGGACTAAACCAGGTCTAAGCAAGGTCTAAACCAGGTCTAAACCAGGACTAAACCAGGACTAAACCAGGTCTAAACCAGGTCTAAACCAGGACTAAACCAGGTCTAAACCAGGTCTAAACCAGGACTAAACCAGGACTAAACCTGGACTAAACCGGGTCTAATCCGGGACTAAACCAGGACTAAACCAGGACTAAACCAAGTCTAATCCGGGACTAAACCAGGACTAAACAAGGTCTAAACCAGGACTAAACCAGGTCTAAACCAGGACTAAACCAGGACTAAACCAGGACTAAACCGGGTCTAAACCAGGACTAAACCAGGTCTTATCCGGGACTAAACCAGGTCTAAACCAGGTCTAAACCAGGTCTAAACCAGGACTAAACCAGGTCTAAACCAGGACTAAAGCAGGACTAAACCAGGACTAAACCGGGTCTAAACCAGGACTAAACCAGGTCTTATCCGGGACTAAACCAGGTCTAAACCAGGTCGAAACCAGGTCTAAACCAGGACTAAACCAGGTCGAAACCAGGTCTAAACCAGGACTAAAGCAGGTCTTAACCAGGACTAAACCAGGACTAAAGCAGGACCAAACCAGGACTAAACCAGGACTAAACCAGGTCTAAGCAAGGTCTAAACCAGGTCTAAACCAGGACTAAACCAGGACTAAACCAGGTCTAAACCAGGTCTAAACCAGGACTAAACCAGGTCTAAACCAGGTCTAAACCAGGACTAAACCAGGACTAAACCAGGACTAAACCGGGTCTAATCCGGGACTAAACCAGGTCTAAACCAGGTCTAAACCAGGACTAAACCAGGACTAAACCAAGTCTAATCCGGGTCTAAACCAGGACTAAACCAGGTCTAAACCAGGACTAAACCAGGACTAAACCAGGACTAAACCGGGTCTAAACCAGGACTAAACCAGGTCTTATCCGGGACTAAACCAGGTCTAAACCAGGTCTAAACCAGGTCTAAACCAGGACTAAACCAGGACTAAACCAGGTCTAAACCAGGACTAAACCAGGACTAAACCAGGTCTAAACCAGGTCTAAACCAGGACTAAACCAGGTCTAAACAAGGACTAAACCAGGTCTAAACCAGGACTAAAGCAGGTCTAAACAAGGACTAAACCAGGTCTAAACCAGGACTAAAGCAGGTCTAAACCAGGACTAAACCAGGTCGAAACCAGGTCTAAACCAGGACTAAAGCAGGTCTTAACCAGGACTAAACCAGGACTAAAGCAGGACCAAACCAGGACTAAACCAGGACTAAACCAGGTCTAAGCAAGGTCTAAACCAGGTCTAAACCAGGACTAAACCAGGACTAAACCAGGTCTAAACCAGGTCTAAACCAGGACTAAACCAGGTCTAAACCAGGTCTAAACCAGGACTAAACCAGGACTAAACCAGGACTAAACCGGGTCTAATCCGGGACTAAACCAGGTCTAAACCAGGTCTAAACAAGGTCTAAACCAGGACTAAACCAGGAACAAACCAAGTCTAATCCGGGTCTAAACCAGGACTAAACCAGGTCTAAACCAGGACTAAACCAGGACTAAACCAGGACTAAACCGGGTCTAAACCAGGACTAAACCAGGTCTTATCCGGGACTAAACCAGGTCTAAACCAGGTCTAAACCAGGTCTAAACCAGGACTAAACCAGGTCTAAACCAGGACTAAACCAGGACTAAACCAGGTCTAAACCAGGTCTAAACCAGGACTAAACCAGGACTAAACCAGGACTAAAGCAGGACTAAACCAGGACTAAACCAGGTCGAAACCAGAACTAAACCAGGTCTAAACCAGGTCTAAACCAGGACTAAACCAGGACTAAACCACGACTAAACCAGGTCGAAACCAGGTCGAAACCAGAACTAAACCAGGTCTAAACCAGGTCTAAACCAGGACTAAACCAGGACTAAACCAGGACTAAACCAGGACTACACCAGGTCTAAGCCAGGTCTAAACCAGGTCTAAACCAGGACTAAAACAGGTCTAAACAAGGACTAAACCAGGTCTAAACCAGGACTAAAGCAGGTCTAAACCAGGTCGAAACCAGAACTAAACCAGGTCTAAACCAGGTCGAAACCAGGACTAAACCAGGACTAAACCAGGACTAAAGCAGGACTAAACCAGGACTAAACCAGGACTAAACCAGGTCGAAACCAGGTCTAAACCAGGTCGAAACCAGAACTAAACCAGGTCTAAACCAGGTTTAAACCAGGACTAAAGCAGGACTAAAGCAGGACTAAACCAGGACTAAACCAGGACTAAACCAGGACTAAACCAGGTCTAAGCCAGGTCTAAGCCAGGTCTAAACCAGGTCTAAACCAGGACTAAACCAGGTCTAAATCAGGTCTAAACCAGGACTAAACCAGGACTAAACCAGGTCTAAACCAGGTCTAAACCAGGACTAAACCAGGACTAAACCAGGACTAAACCGGGTCTAATCCGGGACTAAACCAGGACTAAACCAGGACTAAACCAAGTCTAATCCGGGACTATACCAGGACTAAACCAGGTCTAAACCAGGACTAAACCAGGTCTAAACCAGGACTAAACCAGGACTAAACCAGGACTAAACCGGGTCTAAACCAGGACTAAACCAGGTCTATTCCGGGACTAAACCAGGTCTAAACCAGGTCTAAACCAGGTCTAAACCAGGACTACACCAGGTCTAAACCAGGACTAAACCAGGTCTAAACCAGGACTAAAGCAGGTCAAAACCAGGACTAAACCAGGTCTAAACCAGGTCGAAACCAGGTCTAAACCAGGACTAAAGCAGGTCTAAACCAGGACTAAACCAGGTCGAAACCAGGTCGAAACCAGAACTAAACCAGGACTAAACCAGGACTAAACCAGGTCTAAACCAGGACTAAACCAGGTCTAAACCAGAACTAAAGCAGGTCTAAACCAGGACTAAACCAGGTCTAAACCAGGTCTAAACCAGGACTAAACCAGGTCTAAACCAGGACTAAACCAGGTCTAATCCGGGACTAAACCAGGACTAAACCAGGACTAAAGCAGGACTAAAACCAGGCCTAAACAAGGTCTAAACCAGGACTAAAGCAGGTCTAAACCAGGACTAAACCAGGTCTAAACCAGGACTAAAGCAGGTCTAAACCAGGACTAAACCAGGACTAAACCAGGACTAAACCGGGTCTAATCCGGGACTAAACCAGGACTAAACCATGACTAAACCAAGTCTAATCCGGGACTAAACCAGGACTAAACAAGGTCTAAACCAGGACTAAACCAGGTCTAAACCAGGACTAAACCAGGTCTAAACCAGGACTAAACCAGGACTAAACCAGGACTAAAGCAGGACTAAAACCAGGCCTAAACAAGGTCTAAACCAGGACTAAAGCAGGTCTAAACCAGGACTAAACCAGGTCTAAACCAGGACTAAAGCAGGTCTAAACCAGGTCTAAACCAGGTCTAAACCAGGACTAAACCAGGACTAAACCAGGACTAAACCAGGACTAAACCAGGACTAAACCAGGACAAAACCAGAACTAAACCAGAACTAAACCAGGTCAAAACCAGGACTAAACCAGGTCTAAACCAGGTCTAAACCAGGTCTAAACCAGGACTACACCAGGTCTAAACCAGGACTAAACCAGGTCTAAACCAGGACTAAAGCAGGTCTAAACCAGGACTAAAGCAGGTCTAAACCAGGACTAAACCAGGTCGAAACCAGGTCGAAACCAGAACTAAACCAGGTCTAAACCAGGACTAAACCAGGACTAAACCAGGACTAAAGCAGGTCTAAACCAGGACTAAACCAGGACTAAACCAGGTCCAAGCCAGGTCTAAACCAGAACTAAAGCAGGTCTAAACCAGGACTAAACCAGGTCTAAACCAGGTCTAAACCAGGACTAAACCAGGTCTAAACCAGGACTAAACCAGGACTAAACCAGGTCTAAACCAGGACTAAACCAGGTGTAAACCAGGACTAAAGCAGGACTAAAGCAGGACTAAAACCAGGCCTAAACAAGGTCTAAACCAGGACTAAAGCAGGTCTAAACCAGGACTAAACCAGGTCTAAACCAGGACTAAAGCAGGTCTAAACCAGGACTAAACCAGGACTAAACCAGGACTAAACCGGGTCTAATCCGGGACTAAACCAGGACTAAACCATGACTAAACCAAGTCTAATCCGGGACTAAACCAGGACTAAACAAGGTCTAAACCAGGACTAAACCAGGTCTAAACCAGGACTAAACCAGGTCTAAACCAGGACTAAACCAGGACTAAACCAGGACTAAAGCAGGACTAAAACCAGGCCTAAACAAGGTCTAAACCAGGACTAAAGCAGGTCTAAACCAGGACTAAAGCAGGTCTAAACCAGGACTAAACCAGGTCGAAACCAGGTCGAAACCAGAACTAAACCAGGTCTAAACCAGGACTAAACAAGGACTAAACCAGGACTAAACCAGGACTAAACCAGGACTAAACCAGGACAAAACCAGAACTAAACCAGAACTAAATCAGGTCAAAACCAGGACTAAACCAGGTCTAAACCAGGTCTAAACCAGGTCTAAACCAGGACTAAACCAGGTCTAAACCAGGTCTAAACCAGGTCTAAACCAGGACTAAACCAGGTCTAATCCGGGACTAAACCAGGTCTAAACCAGGTCTGAACCAGGTCTAAACCAGGACTAAACCAGGTCCAAACCAGGACTAAACCAGGTCTAAACCAAGATTAAACCAGGTCTAAACAAGGACTAAACCAGGACTAAACCAGGTCTAAACCAGGACTAAACCAGGTCTAAACCAGGTCTAAACCAGGTCTAAACCAGGACTAAACCAGGTCTAAACCAGGACTGAACCAGGTCTAAACCAAGACTAAACCAGGTCTAAACCAGGACTGAACCAGGACTGAACCAGGACTAAACCAGGACTAAAGCAGGACTAAACCAGGTCTAAACCAGGTCTTAACCAGGACTAAACCAGGACTAAACCAGGACTAAAGCAGGACTAAACCAGGTCTAAACCAGGTCTTAACCAGGTCTTAACCAGGACTAAACCAGGACTAAACCAGGTCTAAACCAGGTCTAAACAGGGACTAAAGCAGGACTAAACCAGGTCTAATCCGGGACAAAACCAGGTCTAAACCAGGACTGAACCAGGACTAAACCAGGACTAAACCGGGATTAAACCAGGACTAAACCAGGACTAAACCAGGTCTAATCCGGGACTAAACCAGGACTAAACCAGGTCTAATCCGGGACTAAACCAGGACTAAACCAGGACTAAACCAGGTCTAAACCAAGACTAAAGCAGGTCTAAACCAGGACTAAACCAGAACTAAACCAGGTCTAAACCAGGTCTAAACCAGGACTAAACCAGGTCTAAACCAGGTCTAAACCAGGACTAAACCAGGACTAAACCAGGTCTAAACCAGGTCTAAACCAGGACTAAACCAGGTCTAAACCAGGTCTAAACCAGGACTAAACCAGGTCTAAACCAGGACTAAACCAGGACTAAACCAGGTCTAAACCAGGACTAAACCAGGTGTAAACCAGGACTAAACCAGGACTAAACCAGGACTAAACCAGGTCTAAACCAGGTCTAAACCAGGACTAAACCAGGACTAAACCAGGTCTAAACCAGGTCTAAACCAGGACTAAACCAGGTCTAAACCAGGTCTAAACCAGGACTAAACCAGGTCTAAACCAGGACTAAACCAGGACTAAACCAGGTCTAAACCAGGACTAAACCAGGTGTAAACCAGGACTAAAGCAGGACTAAAGCAGGACTAAAACCAGGCCTAAACAAGGTCTAAACCAGGACTAAAGCAGGTCTAAACCAGGACTAAACCAGGTCTAAACCAGGACTAAAGCAGGTCTAAACCAGGACTAAACCAGGACTAAACCAGGACTAAACCGGGTCTAATCCGGGACTAAACCAGGACTAAACCATGACTAAACCAAGTCTAATCCGGGACTAAACCAGGACTAAACAAGGTCTAAACCAGGACTAAACCAGGTCTAAACCAGGACTAAACCAGGTCTAAACCAGGACTAAACCAGGACTAAACCAGGACTAAAGCAGGACTAAAACCAGGCCTAAACAAGGTCTAAACCAGGACTAAAGCAGGTCTAAACCAGGACTAAAGCAGGTCTAAACCAGGACTAAACCAGGTCGAAACCAGGTCGAAACCAGAACTAAACCAGGTCGAAACCAGAACTAAACCAGGTCTAAACCAGGACTAAACAAGGACTAAACCAGGACTAAACCAGGACTAAACCAGGACTAAACCAGGACAAAACCAGAACTAAACCAGAACTAAATCAGGTCAAAACCAGGACTAAACCAGGTCTAAACCAGGTCTAAACCAGGTCTAAACCAGGACTAAACCAGGTCTAAACCAGGTCTAAACCAGGTCTAAACCAGGACTAAACCAGGTCTAATCCGGGACTAAACCAGGTCTAAACCAGGTCTGAACCAGGTCTAAACCAGGACTAAACCAGGTCCAAACCAGGACTAAACCAGGTCTAAACCAAGATTAAACCAGGTCTAAACAAGGACTAAACCAGGACTAAACCAGGTCTAAACCAGGACTAAACCAGGTCTAAACCAGGTCTAAACCAGGTCTAAACCAGGACTAAACCAGGTCTAAACCAGGACTGAACCAGGTCTAAACCAAGACTAAACCAGGTCTAAACCAGGACTGAACCAGGACTGAACCAGGACTAAACCAGGACTAAAGCAGGACTAAACCAGGTCTAAACCAGGTCTTAACCAGGACTAAACCAGGACTAAACCAGGACTAAAGCAGGACTAAACCAGGTCTAAACCAGGTCTTAACCAGGTCTTAACCAGGACTAAACCAGGACTAAACCAGGTCTAAACCAGGTCTAAACAGGGACTAAAGCAGGACTAAACCAGGTCTAATCCGGGACAAAACCAGGTCTAAACCAGGACTGAACCAGGACTAAACCAGGACTAAACCGGGATTAAACCAGGACTAAACCAGGACTAAACCAGGTCTAATCCGGGACTAAACCAGGACTAAACCAGGTCTAATCCGGGACTAAACCAGGACTAAACCAGGACTAAACCAGGTCTAAACCAAGACTAAAGCAGGTCTAAACCAGGACTAAACCAGAACTAAACCAGGTCTAAACCAGGTCTAAACCAGGACTAAACCAGGTCTAAACCAGGTCTAAACCAGGACTAAACCAGGACTAAACCAGGTCTAAACCAGGTCTAAACCAGGACTAAACCAGGTCTAAACCAGGTCTAAACCAGGACTAAACCAGGTCTAAACCAGGTCTAAACCAGGTCTAAACCAGGACTAAACCAGGACTAAACCAGGACTAAACCAAGTCTAATCCGGGACTAAACCAGGACTAAACAAGGTCTAAACCAGGACTAAACCAGGTCTAAACCAGGACTAAACCAGAACTAAACCAGGACTAAACCGGACTAAACCAGGACTAAACCAGGACTAAAGCAGGTCTAAACCAGGTCTAAACCAGGTCTAAACCAGGACTAAACCAGGTCGAAACCAGGTCGAAACCAGGACTAAACCAGGTCTAAACCAGGTCTAAACCAGGACTAAACCAGGTCTAAACCAGGTCTAAACCAGGTCGAAACCAGAACTAAACCAGGACTAAACCAGGTCTAAGCAAGGTCTAAACCAGGTCTAAACCAGGTCTAAACCAGGTCAAAACCAGGACTAAACCAGGACTAAACCAGGTCTAAACCAGGTCTAAACCAGGACTAAACCAGGACTAAACCAGGACTAAACCGGGTCTAATCCGGGACTAAACCAGGACTAAACAAGGTCTAAACCAGGACTAAACCAGGTCTAAACCAGGACTAAACCAGGACTAAACCAGGACTAAACCGGGTCTAAACCAGGACTAAACCAGGACTAAACCAGGTCTAAACCAGGACTAAACCAGGTCTAAACCAGGACTAAAGCAGGACTAAACCAGGACTAAACCAGGACTAAACCGGGACTAAACCAGGACTAAACCAGGACTAAAGCAGGTCTAAACCAGGTCTAAACCAGGTCAAAACCAGGACTAAACCAGGTCGAAACCAGGTCGAAACCAGGACTAAACCAGGACTAAACCAGGTCTAAACCAGGTCGAAACCAGAACTAAACCAGGACTAAACCAGGTCTAAGCAAGGTCTAAACCAGGTCTAAACCAGGTCTAAACCAGGTCAAAACCAGGACTAAACCAGGACTAAACCAGGTCTAAACCAGGTCTAAACCAGGACTAAACCAGGTCTAAACCAGGTCTAAACCAGGACTAAACCAGGACTAAACCAGGACTAAACCAGGACTAAACCGGGTCTAATCCGGGACTAAACCAGGACTAAACAAGGTCTAAACCAGGACTAAACCAGGTCTAAACCAGGACTAAACCAGGACTAAACCAGGACTAAACCAGGTCTAAACCAGGACTAAAGCAGGTCTAAACCAGGACTAAAGCAGGTCTAAACCAGGACTAAACCAGGTCGAAACCAGGTCGAAACCAGAACTAAACCAGGTCTAAACCAGGTCTAAACCAGGACTAAACCAGGACTAAACCAGGACTAAAGCAGGACTAAACCAGGACTAAACCAGGACTAAACCAGGTCTAAACCAGGACTAAAGCAGGTCTAAACAAGGACTAAACCAGGTCTAAACCAGGACTAAAGCAGGTCTAAACCAGGACTAAACCAGGTCGAAACCAGGTCTAAACCAGGACTAAAGCAGGTCTTAACCAGGACTAAACCAGGACTAAAGCAGGACCAAACCAGGACTAAACCAGGACTAAACCAGGTCTAAGCAAGGTCTAAACCAGGTCTAAACCAGGACTAAACCAGGACTAAACCAGGTCTAAACCAGGTCTAAACCAGGACTAAACCAGGTCTAAACCAGGTCTAAACCAGGACTAAACCAGGACTAAACCAGGACTAAACCGGGTCTAATCCGGGACTAAACCAGGACTAAACCAGGACTAAACCAAGTCTAATCCGGGACTAAACCAGGACTAAACAAGGTCTAAACCAGGACTAAACCAGGTCTAAACCAGGACTAAACCAGGACTAAACCAGGACTAAACCGGGTCTAAACCAGGACTAAACCAGGTCTTATCCGGGACTAAACCAGGTCTAAACCAGGTCTAAACCAGGTCTAAACCAGGACTAAACCAGGTCTAAACCAGGACTAAAGCAGGACTAAACCAGGACTAAACCGGGTCTAAACCAGGACTAAACCAGGTCTTATCCGGGACTAAACCAGGTCTAAACCAGGTCGAAACCAGGTCTAAACCAGGACTAAACCAGGTCGAAACCAGGTCTAAACCAGGACTAAAGCAGGTCTTAACCAGGACTAAACCAGGACTAAAGCAGGACCAAACCAGGACTAAACCAGGACTAAACCAGGTCTAAGCAAGGTCTAAACCAGGTCTAAACCAGGACTAAACCAGGACTAAACCAGGTCTAAACCAGGTCTAAACCAGGACTAAACCAGGTCTAAACCAGGTCTAAACCAGGACTAAACCAGGACTAAACCAGGACTAAACCGGGTCTAAACCAGGACTAAACCAGGTCTTATCCGGGACTAAACCAGGTCTAAACCAGGTCTAAACCAGGTCTAAACCAGGACTAAACCAGGTCTAAACCAGGACTAAACCAGGACTAAACCAGGTCTAAACCAGGTCTAAACCAGGACTAAACCAGGTCTAAACAAGGACTAAACCAGGTCTAAACCAGGACTAAAGCAGGTCTAAACAAGGACTAAACCAGGTCTAAACCAGGACTAAAGCAGGTCTAAACCAGGACTAAACCAGGTCGAAACCAGGTCTAAACCAGGACTAAAGCAGGTCTTAACCAGGACTAAACCAGGACTAAAGCAGGACCAAACCAGGACTAAACCAGGACTAAACCAGGTCTAAACCAGGACTAAACCAGGACTAAACCAGGTCTAAACCAGGTCTAAACCAGGACTAAACCAGGACTAAACCGGGTCTAATCCGGGACTAAACCAGGACTAAACCAGGACTAAACCAAGTCTAATCCGGGACTAAACCAGGACTAAACAAGGTCTAAACCAGGACTAAACCAGGTCTAAACCAGGACTAAACCAGGACTAAACCAGGACTAAACCGGGTCTAAACCAGGACTAAACCAGGTCTTATCCGGGACTAAACCAGGTCTAAACCAGGTCTAAACCAGGTCTAAACCAGGACTAAACCAGGTCTAAACCAGGACTAAAGCAGGACTAAACCAGGACTAAACCGGGTCTAAACCAGGACTAAACCAGGTCTTATCCGGGACTAAACCAGGTCTAAACCAGGTCGAAACCAGGTCTAAACCAGGACTAAACCAGGTCGAAACCAGGTCTAAACCAGGACTAAAGCAGGTCTTAACCAGGACTAAACCAGGACTAAAGCAGGACCAAACCAGGACTAAACCAGGTCTAAGCAAGGTCTAAACCAGGTCTAAACCAGGACTAAACCAGGACTAAACCAGGTCTAAACCAGGTCTAAACCAGGACTAAACCAGGTCTAAACCAGGTCTAAACCAGGACCAAACCAGGACTAAACCAGGACTAAACCAGGTCTAAGCAAGGTCTAAACCAGGTCTAAACCAGGACTAAACCAGGACTAAACCAGGTCTAAACCAGGTCTAAACCAGGACTAAACCAGGTCTAAACCAGGTCTAAACCAGGACTAAACCAGGACTAAACCAGGACTAAACCGGGTCTAATCCGGGACTAAACCAGGACTAAACCAGGACTAAACCAAGTCTAATCCGGGACTAAACCAGGACTAAACAAGGTCTAAACCAGGACTAAACCAGGTCTAAACCAGGACTAAACCAGGACTAAACCAGGACTAAACCGGGTCTAAACCAGGACTAAACCAGGTCTTATCCGGGACTAAACCAGGTCTAAACCAGGTCTAAACCAGGTCTAAACCAGGACTAAACCAGGTCTAAACCAGGACTAAAGCAGGACTAAACCAGGACTAAACCGGGTCTAAACCAGGACTAAACCAGGTCTTATCCGGGACTAAACCAGGTCTAAACCAGGTCGAAACCAGGTCTAAACCAGGACTAAACCAGGTCGAAACCAGGTCTAAACCAGGACTAAAGCAGGTCTTAACCAGGACTAAACCAGGACTAAAGCAGGACCAAACCAGGACTAAACCAGGACTAAACCAGGTCTAAGCAAGGTCTAAACCAGGTCTAAACCAGGACTAAACCAGGACTAAACCAGGTCTAAACCAGGTCTAAACCAGGACTAAACCAGGTCTAAACCAGGTCTAAACCAGGACTAAACCAGGACTAAACCAGGACTAAACCGGGTCTAATCCGGGACTAAACCAGGTCTAAACCAGGTCTAAACAAGGTCTAAACCAGGACTAAACCAGGAACAAACCAAGTCTAATCCGGGTCTAAACCAGGACTAAACCAGGTCTAAACCAGGACTAAACCAGGACTAAACCAGGACTAAACCGGGTCTAAACCAGGACTAAACCAGGTCTTATCCGGGACTAAACCAGGTCTAAACAAGGTCTAAACCAGGACTAAACCAGGAACAAACCAAGTCTAATCCGGGACTAAACCAGGACTAAACCAGGACTAAACCAGGACAAAACCAGAACTAAACCAGAACTAAACCAGGTCAAAACCAGGACTAAACCAGGTCTAAACCAGGTCTAAACCAGGTCTAAACCAGGACTACACCAGGTCTAAACCAGGACTAAACCAGGTCTAAACCAGGACTAAAGCAGGTCTAAACCAGGACTAAACCAGGTCGAAACCAGGTCGAAACCAGAACTAAACCAGGTCTAAACCAGGACTAAACCAGGACTAAACCAGGACTAAAGCAGGACTAAACCAGGACTAAACCAGGACTAAACCAGGTCCAAGCCAGGTCTAAACCAGAACTAAAGCAGGTCTAAACCAGGACTAAACCAGGTCTAAACCAGGTCTAAACCAGGACTAAACCAGGTCTAAACCAGGACTAAACCAGGTGTAAACCAGGACTAAAGCAGGACTAAAGCAGGACTAAAACCAGGCCTAAACAAGGTCTAAACCAGGACTAAAGCAGGTCTAAACCAGGACTAAACCAGGTCTAAACCAGGACTAAAGCAGGTCTAAACCAGGACTAAACCAGGACTAAACCAGGACTAAACCGGGTCTAATCCGGGACTAAACCAGGACTAAACCATGACTAAACCAAGTCTAATCCGGGACTAAACCAGGACTAAACAAGGTCTAAACCAGGACTAAACCAGGTCTAAACCAGGACTAAACCAGGTCTAAACCAGGACTAAACCAGGACTAAACCAGGACTAAAGCAGGACTAAAACCAGGCCTAAACAAGGTCTAAACCAGGACTAAAGCAGGTCTAAACCAGGACTAAAGCAGGTCTAAACCAGGACTAAACCAGGTCGAAACCAGGTCGAAACCAGAACTAAACCAGGTCGAAACCAGAACTAAACCAGGTCTAAACCAGGACTAAACAAGGACTAAACCAGGACTAAACCAGGACTAAACCAGGACTAAACCAGGACAAAACCAGAACTAAACCAGAACTAAATCAGGTCAAAACCAGGACTAAACCAGGTCTAAACCAGGTCTAAACCAGGTCTAAACCAGGACTAAACCAGGTCTAAACCAGGACTAAACCAGGTCTAATCCGGGACTAAACCAGGTCTAAACCAGGTCTGAACCAGGTCTAAACCAGGACTAAACCAGGTCCAAACCAGGACTAAACCAGGTCTAAACCAAGATTAAACCAGGTCTAAACAAGGACTAAACCAGGACTAAACCAGGTCTAAACCAGGACTAAACCAGGTCTAAACCAGGTCTAAACCAGGTCTAAACCAGGACTAAACCAGGTCTAAACCAGGACTGAACCAGGTCTAAACCAAGACTAAACCAGGTCTAAACCAGGACTGAACCAGGACTGAACCAGGACTAAACCAGGACTAAAGCAGGACTAAACCAGGTCTAAACCAGGTCTTAACCAGGACTAAACCAGGACTAAACCAGGACTAAAGCAGGACTAAACCAGGTCTAAACCAGGTCTTAACCAGGTCTTAACCAGGACTAAACCAGGACTAAACCAGGTCTAAACCAGGTCTAAACAGGGACTAAAGCAGGACTAAACCAGGTCTAATCCGGGACAAAACCAGGTCTAAACCAGGACTGAACCAGGACTAAACCAGGACTAAACCGGGATTAAACCAGGACTAAACCAGGACTAAACCAGGTCTAATCCGGGACTAAACCAGGACTAAACCAGGTCTAATCCGGGACTAAACCAGGACTAAACCAGGACTAAACCAGGTCTAAACCAAGACTAAAGCAGGTCTAAACCAGGACTAAACCAGAACTAAACCAGGTCTAAACCAGGTCTAAACCAGGACTAAACCAGGTCTAAACCAGGTCTAAACCAGGACTAAACCAGGACTAAACCAGGTCTAAACCAGGTCTAAACCAGGACTAAACCAGGTCTAAACCAGGTCTAAACCAGGACTAAACCAGGACTAAACCAGGTCTAAACCAGGTCTAAACCAGGACTAAACCAGGTCTAAACCAGGTCTAAACCAGGACTAAACCAGGACTAAACCAGGACTAAACCAAGTCTAATCCGGGACTAAACCAGGACTAAACAAGGTCTAAACCAGGACTAAACCAGGTCTAAACCAGGACTAAACCAGGACTAAACCAGGACTAAACCGGACTAAACCAGGACTAAACCAGGACTAAAGCAGGTCTAAACCAGGTCTAAACCAGGTCTAAACCAGGACTAAACCAGGTCGAAACCAGGTCGAAACCAGGACTAAACCAGGTCTAAACCAGGTCTAAACCAGGACTAAACCAGGTCTAAACCAGGTCTAAACCAGGTCGAAACCAGAACTAAACCAGGACTAAACCAGGTCTAAGCAAGGTCTAAACCAGGTCTAAACCAGGTCTAAACCAGGTAAAAACCAGGACTAAACCAGGACTAAACCAGGTCTAAACCAGGTCTAAACCAGGACTAAACCAGGTCTAAACCAGGTCTAAACCAGGACTAAACCAGGACTAAACCAGGACTAAACCGGGTCTAATCCGGGACTAAACCAGGACTAAACAAGGTCTAAACCAGGACTAAACCAGGTCTAAACCAGGACTAAACCAGGACTAAACCAGGACTAAACCGGGTCTAAACCAGGACTAAACCAGGACTAAACCAGGTCTAAACCAGGACTAAACCAGGTCTAAACCAGGACTAAAGCAGGACTAAACCAGGACTAAACCAGGACTAAACCGGGACTAAACCAGGACTAAACCAGGACTAAAGCAGGTCTAAACCAGGTCTAAACCAGGTCAAAACCAGGACTAAACCAGGTCGAAACCAGGTCGAAACCAGGACTAAACCAGGACTAAACCAGGTCTAAACCAGGTCGAAACCAGAACTAAACCAGGACTAAACCAGGTCTAAGCAAGGTCTAAACCAGGTCTAAACCAGGTCTAAACCAGGTCAAAACCAGGACTAAACCAGGACTAAACCAGGTCAAAACCAGGACTAAACCAGGACTAAACCAGGTCTAAACCAGGTCTAAACCAGGACTAAACCAGGACTAAACCAGGACTAAACCAGGACTAAACCGGGTCTAATCCGGGACTAAACCAGGACTAAACAAGGTCTAAACCAGGACTAAACCAGGTCTAAACCAGGACTAAACCAGGACTAAACCAGGACTAAACCAGGTCTAAACCAGGACTAAAGCAGGTCTAAACCAGGACTAAAGCAGGTCTAAACCAGGACTAAACCAGGTCGAAACCAGGTCGAAACCAGAACTAAACCAGGTCTAAACCAGGTCTAAACCAGGACTAAACCAGGACTAAACCAGGACTAAAGCAGGACTAAACCAGGACTAAACCAGGACTAAACCAGGTCTAAACCAGGACTAAAGCAGGTCTAAACAAGGACTAAACCAGGTCTAAACCAGGACTAAAGCAGGTCTAAACCAGGACTAAACCAGGTCGAAACCAGGTCTAAACCAGGACTAAAGCAGGTCTTAACCAGGACTAAACCAGGACTAAACCAGGTCTAAGCAAGGTCTAAACCAGGTCTAAACCAGGACTAAACCAGGACTAAACCAGGTCTAAACCAGGTCTAAACCAGGACTAAACCAGGTCTAAACCAGGTCTAAACCAGGACTAAACCAGGACTAAACCAGGACTAAACCGGGTCTAATCCGGGACTAAACCAGGACTAAACCAGGACTAAACCAAGTCTAATCCGGGACTAAACCAGGACTAAACAAGGTCTAAACCAGGACTAAACCAGGTCTAAACCAGGACTAAACCAGGACTAAACCAGGACTAAACCGGGTCTAAACCAGGACTAAACCAGGTCTTATCCGGGACTAAACCAGGTCTAAACCAGGTCTAAACCAGGTCTAAACCAGGACTAAACCAGGTCTAAACCAGGACTAAACCGGGTCTAAACCAGGACTAAACCAGGTCTTATCCGGGACTAAACCAGGTCTAAACCAGGTCGAAACCAGGTCTAAACCAGGACTAAACCAGGTCGAAACCAGGTCTAAACCAGGACTAAAGCAGGTCTTAACCAGGACTAAACCAGGACTAAAGCAGGACCAAACCAGGACTAAACCAGGACTAAACCAGGTCTAAGCAAGGTCTAAACCAGGTCTAAACCAGGACTAAACCAGGACTAAACCAGGTCTAAACCAGGTCTAAACCAGGACTAAACCAGGTCTAAACCAGGTCTAAACCAGGACTAAACCAGGACTAAACCAGGACTAAACCGGGTCTAATCCGGGACTAAACCAGGTCTAAACCAGGTCTAAACCAGGACTAAACCAGGACTAAACCAAGTCTAATCCGGGTCTAAACCAGGACTAAACCAGGTCTAAACCAGGACTAAACCAGGACTAAACCAGGACTAAACCGGGTCTAAACCAGGACTAAACCAGGTCTTATCCGGGACTAAACCAGGTCTAAACCAGGTCTAAACCAGGTCTAAACCAGGACTAAACCAGGTCTAAACCAGGACTAAACCAGGACTAAACCAGGTCTAAACCAGGTCTAAACCAGGACTAAACCAGGTCTAAACAAGGACTAAACCAGGTCTAAACCAGGACTAAAGCAGGTCTAAACAAGGACTAAACCAGGTCTAAACCAGGACTAAAGCAGGTCTAAACCAGGACTAAACCAGGTCGAAACCAGGTCTAAACCAGGACTAAAGCAGGTCTTAACCAGGACTAAACCAGGACTAAAGCAGGACCAAACCAGGACTAAACCAGGACTAAACCAGGTCTAAGCAAGGTCTAAACCAGGTCTAAACCAGGACTAAACCAGGACTAAACCAGGTCTAAACCAGGTCTAAACCAGGACTAAACCAGGACTAAACCAGGACTAAACCGGGTCTAATCCGGGACTAAACCAGGACTAAACCAGGACTAAACCAAGTCTAATCCGGGACTAAACCAGGACTAAACAAGGTCTAAACCAGGACTAAACCAGGTCTAAACCAGGACTAAACCAGGACTAAACCAGGACTAAACCGGGTCTAAACCAGGACTAAACCAGGTCTTATCCGGGACTAAACCAGGTCTAAACCAGGTCTAAACCAGGTCTAAACCAGGACTAAACCAGGTCTAAACCAGGACTAAAGCAGGACTAAACCAGGACTAAACCGGGTCTAAACCAGGACTAAACCAGGTCTTATCCGGGACTAAACCAGGTCTAAACCAGGTCGAAACCAGGTCTAAACCAGGACTAAACCAGGTCGAAACCAGGTCTAAACCAGGACTAAAGCAGGTCTTAACCAGGACTAAACCAGGACTAAAGCAGGACCAAACCAGGACTAAACCAGGTCTAAGCAAGGTCTAAACCAGGTCTAAACCAGGACTAAACCAGGACTAAACCAGGTCTAAACCAGGACTAAACCAGGTCTAAACCAGGTCTAAACCAGGACCAAACCAGGACTAAACCAGGACTAAACCAGGTCTAAGCAAGGTCTAAACCAGGTCTAAACCAGGACTAAACCAGGACTAAACCAGGTCTAAACCAGGTCTAAACCAGGACTAAACCAGGTCTAAACCAGGTCTAAACCAGGACTAAACCAGGACTAAACCAGGACTAAACCGGGTCTAATCCGGGACTAAACCAGGACTAAACCAGGACTAAACCAAGTCTAATCCGGGACTAAACCAGGACTAAACAAGGTCTAAACCAGGACTAAACCAGGTCTAAACCAGGACTAAACCAGGACTAAACCAGGACTAAACCGGGTCTAAACCAGGACTAAACCAGGTCTTATCCGGGACTAAACCAGGTCTAAACCAGGTCTAAACCAGGTCTAAACCAGGACTAAACCAGGTCTAAACCAGGACTAAAGCAGGACTAAACCAGGACTAAACCGGGTCTAAACCAGGACTAAACCAGGTCTTATCCGGGACTAAACCAGGTCTAAACCAGGTCGAAACCAGGTCTAAACCAGGACTAAACCAGGTCGAAACCAGGTCTAAACCAGGTCTAAACCAGGACTAAACCAGGACTAAACCAGGTCTAAACCAGGTCTAAACCAGGACTAAACCAGGTCTAAACCAGGTCTAAACCAGGACTAAACCAGGACTAAACCAGGACTAAACCGGGTCTAATCCGGGACTAAACCAGGTCTAAACCAGGTCTAAACAAGGTCTAAACCAGGACTAAACCAGGAACAAACCAAGTCTAATCCGGGTCTAAACCAGGACTAAACCAGGTCTAAACCAGGACTAAACCAGGACTAAACCAGGACTAAACCGGGTCTAAACCAGGACTAAACCAGGTCTTATCCGGGACTAAACCAGGTCTAAACCAGGTCTAAACCAGGTCTAAACCAGGACTAAACCAGGTCTAAACCAGGACTAAACCAGGACTAAACCAGGTCTAAACCAGGTCTAAACCAGGACTAAACCAGGACTAAACCAGGACTAAAGCAGGACTAAACCAGGACTAAACCAGGTCGAAACCAGAACTAAACCAGGTCTAAACCAGGTCTAAACCAGGACTAAACCAGGACTAAACCACGACTAAACCAGGTCGAAACCAGGTCGAAACCAGAACTAAACCAGGTCTAAACCAGGTCTAAACCAGGACTAAACCAGGACTAAACCAGGACTAAACCAGGACTACACCAGGTCTAAGCCAGGTCTAAACCAGGTCTAAACCAGGACTAAAACAGGTCTAAACAAGGACTAAACCAGGTCTAAACCAGGACTAAAGCAGGTCTAAACCAGGTCGAAACCAGAACTAAACCAGGTCTAAACCAGGTCGAAACCAGGACTAAACCAGGACTAAACCAGGACTAAAGCAGGACTAAACCAGGACTAAACCAGGACTAAACCAGGTCGAAACCAGGTCTAAACCAGGTCGAAACCAGAACTAAACCAGGTCTAAACCAGGTTTAAACCAGGACTAAAGCAGGACTAAAGCAGGACTAAACCAGGACTAAACCAGGACTAAACCAGGACTAAACCAGGTCTAAGCCAGGTCTAAGCCAGGTCTAAACCAGGACTAAACCAGGACTAAACCAGGTCTAAACCAGGTCTAAACCAGGACTAAACCAGGACTAAACCAGGACTAAACCGGGTCTAATCCGGGACTAAACCAGGACTAAACCAGGACTAAACCAGGACTAAACCGGGTCTAATCCGGGACTAAACCAGGACTAAACCAGGTCTAAACCAGGACTAAACCAGGTCTAAACCAGGACTAAAGCAGGACTAAACCAGGACTAAACCGGGTCTAAACCAGGACTAAACCAGGTCTTATCCGGGACTAAACCAGGTCTAAACCAGGTCGAAACCAGGTCTAAACCAGGACTAAACCAGGTCGAAACCAGGTCTAAACCAGGTCTAAACCAGGACTAAACCAGGACTAAACCAGGTCTAAACCAGGTCTAAACCAGGACTAAACCAGGTCTAAACCAGGTCTAAACCAGGACTAAACCAGGACTAAACCAGGACTAAACCGGGTCTAATCCGGGACTAAACCAGGTCTAAACCAGGTCTAAACAAGGTCTAAACCAGGACTAAACCAGGAACAAACCAAGTCTAATCCGGGTCTAAACCAGGACTAAACCAGGTCTAAACCAGGACTAAACCAGGACTAAACCAGGACTAAACCGGGTCTAAACCAGGACTAAACCAGGTCTTATCCGGGACTAAACCAGGTCTAAACCAGGTCTAAACCAGTTCTAAACCAGGACTAAACCAGGTCTAAACCAGGACTAAACCAGGACTAAACCAGGTCTAAACCAGGTCTAAACCAGGACTAAACCAGGACTAAACCAGGACTAAAGCAGGACTAAACCAGGACTAAACCAGGTCGAAACCAGAACTAAACCAGGTCTAAACCAGGTCTAAACCAGGACTAAACCAGGACTAAACCACGACTAAACCAGGTCGAAACCAGGTCGAAACCAGAACTAAACCAGGTCTAAACCAGGTCTAAACCAGGACTAAACCAGGACTAAACCAGGACTAAACCAGGACTACACCAGGTCTAAGCCAGGTCTAAACCAGGTCTAAACCAGGACTAAAACAGGTCTAAACAAGGACTAAACCAGGTCTAAACCAGGACTAAAGCAGGTCTAAACCAGGTCGAAACCAGAACTAAACCAGGTCTAAACCAGGTCGAAACCAGGACTAAACCAGGACTAAACCAGGACTAAAGCAGGACTAAACCAGGACTAAACCAGGACTAAACCAGGTCGAAACCAGGTCTAAACCAGGTCGAAACCAGAACTAAACCAGGTCTAAACCAGGTTTAAACCAGGACTAAAGCAGGACTAAAGCAGGACTAAACCAGGTCTAAACCAGGACTAAACCAGGACTAAACCAGGTCTAAACCAGGTCTAAACCAGGACTAAACCAGGACTAAACCAGGACTAAACCGGGTCTAATCCGGGACTAAACCAGGACTAAACCAGGACTAAACCAAGTCTAATCCGGGACTATACCAGGACTAAACCAGGTCTAAACCAGGACTAAACCAGGTCTAAACCAGGACTAAACCAGGACTAAACCAGGACTAAACCGGGTCTAAACCAGGACTAAACCAGGTCTATTCCGGGACTAAACCAGGTCTAAACCAGGTCTAAACCAGGTCTAAACCAGGACTACACCAGGTCTAAACCAGGACTAAACCAGGTCTAAACCAGGACTAAAGCAGGTCAAAACCAGGACTAAACCAGGTCTAAACCAGGTCGAAACCAGGTCTAAACCAGGACTAAAGCAGGTCTAAACCAGGACTAAACCAGGTCGAAACCAGGTCGAAACCAGAACTAAACCAGGTCTAAACCAGGACTAAACCAGGACTAAACCAGGACTAAACCAGGACTAAACCAGGACTAAACCAGGACTAAACCAGGTCTAAACCAGGACTAAACCAGGTCTAAACCAGAACTAAAGCAGGTCTAAACCAGGACTAAACCAGGTCTAAACCAGGTCTAAACCAGGACTAAACCAGGTCTAAACCAGGACTAAACCAGGTCTAATCCGGGACTAAACCAGGACTAAACCAGGACTAAAGCAGGACTAAAACCAGGCCTAAACAAGGTCTAAACCAGGACTAAAGCAGGTCTAAACCAGGACTAAACCAGGACTAAACCAGGACTAAACCGGGTCTAATCCGGGACTAAACCAGGACTAAACCATGACTAAACCAAGTCTAATCCGGGACTAAACCAGGACTAAACAAGGTCTAAACCAGGACTAAACCAGGTCTAAACCAGGACTAAACCAGGTCTAAACCAGGACTAAACCAGGACTAAACCAGGACTAAAGCAGGACTAAAACCAGGCCTAAACAAGGTCTAAACCAGGACTAAAGCAGGTCTAAACCAGGACTAAACCAGGTCTAAACCAGGACTAAAGCAGGTCTAAACCAGGTCTAAACCAGGTCTAAACCAGGACTAAACCAGGACTAAACCAGGACTAAACCAGGACTAAACCAGGACTAAACCAGGACAAAACCAGAACTAAACCAGAACTAAACCAGGTCAAAACCAGGACTAAACCAGGTCTAAACCAGGTCTAAACCAGGTCTAAACCAGGACTACACCAGGTCTAAACCAGGACTAAACCAGGTCTAAACCAGGACTAAAGCAGGTCTAAACCAGGACTAAAGCAGGTCTAAACCAGGACTAAACCAGGTCGAAACCAGGTCGAAACCAGAACTAAACCAGGTCTAAACCAGGACTAAACCAGGACTAAACCAGGACTAAAGCAGGACTAAACCAGGACTAAACCAGGACTAAACCAGGTCCAAGCCAGGTCTAAACCAGAACTAAAGCAGGTCTAAACCAGGACTAAACCAGGTCTAAACCAGGTCTAAACCAGGACTAAACCAGGTCTAAACCAGGACTAAACCAGGTGTAAACCAGGACTAAAGCAGGACTAAAGCAGGACTAAAACCAGGCCTAAACAAGGTCTAAACCAGGACTAAAGCAGGTCTAAACCAGGACTAAACCAGGTCTAAACCAGGACTAAAGCAGGTCTAAACCAGGACTAAACCAGGACTAAACCAGGACTAAACCGGGTCTAATCCGGGACTAAACCAGGACTAAACAAGGTCTAAACCAGGACTAAACCAGGTCTAAACCAGGACTAAACCAGGTCTAAACCAGGACTAAACCAGGACTAAACCAGGACTAAAGCAGGACTAAAACCAGGCCTAAACAAGGTCTAAACCAGGACTAAAGCAGGTCTAAACCAGGACTAAAGCAGGTCTAAACCAGGACTAAACCAGGTCGAAACCAGGTCGAAACCAGAACTAAACCAGGTCGAAACCAGAACTAAACCAGGTCTAAACCAGGACTAAACAAGGACTAAACCAGGACTAAACCAGGACTAAACCAGGACTAAACCAGGACAAAACCAGAACTAAACCAGAACTAAATCAGGTCAAAACCAGGACTAAACCAGGTCTAAACCAGGTCTAAACCAGGTCTAAACCAGGACTAAACCAGGTCTAAACCAGGTCTAAACCAGGTCTAAACCAGGACTAAACCAGGTCTAATCCGGGACTAAACCAGGTCTAAACCAGGTCTGAACCAGGTCTAAACCAGGACTAAACCAGGTCCAAACCAGGACTAAACCAGGTCTAAACCAAGATTAAACCAGGTCTAAACAAGGACTAAACCAGGACTAAACCAGGTCTAAACCAGGACTAAACCAGGTCTAAACCAGGTCTAAACCAGGTCTAAACCAGGACTAAACCAGGTCTAAACCAGGACTGAACCAGGTCTAAACCAAGACTAAACCAGGTCTAAACCAGGACTGAACCAGGACTGAACCAGGACTAAACCAGGACTAAAGCAGGACTAAACCAGGTCTAAACCAGGTCTTAACCAGGACTAAACCAGGACTAAACCAGGACTAAAGCAGGACTAAACCAGGTCTAAACCAGGTCTTAACCAGGTCTTAACCAGGACTAAACCAGGACTAAACCAGGTCTAAACCAGGTCTAAACAGGGACTAAACCAGGACTAAACCAGGACTAAACCAGGTCTTAACCAGGACTAAAGCAGGACTAAACCAGGTCTAATCCGGGACAAAACCAGGTCTAAACCAGGACTGAACCAGGACTAAACCAGGACTAAACCGGGATTAAACCAGGACTAAACCAGGACTAAACCAGGTCTAATCCGGGACTAAACCAGGACTAAACCAGGTCTAATCCGGGACTAAACCAGGACTAAACCAGGACTAAACCAGGTCTAAACCAAGACTAAAGCAGGTCTAAACCAGGACTAAACCAGGACTAAACCAGAACTAAACCAGGTCTAAACCAGGTCTAAACCAGGACTAAACCAGGTCTAAACCAGGTCTAAACCAGGACTAAACCAGGACTAAACCAGGTCTAAACCAGGTCTAAACCAGGACTAAACAAGGTCTAAACCAGGACTAAACCAGGTCTAAACCAGGACTAAACCAGGACTAAACCAGGACTAAACCGGGTCTAAACCAGGACTAAACCAGGACTAAACCAGGTCTAAACCAGGACTAAACCAGGTCTAAACCAGGACTAAAGCAGGTCTAAACCAGGACTAAAACAGGTCTAAACCAGGACTAAACCAGGTCGAAACCAGGTCGAAACCAGAACTAAACCAGGTCTAAACCAGGTCTAAACCAGGACTAAACCAGGACTAAACCAGGACTAAAGCAGGACTAAACCAGGACTAAACCAGGACTAAAGCAGGTCTAAACAAGGACTAAACCAGGTCTAAACCAGGACTAAAGCAGGTCTAAACCAGGACTAAACCAGGTCGAAACCAGGTCTAAACCAGGACTAAAGCAGGTCTTAACCAGGACTAAACCAGGACTAAAGCAGGACCAAACCAGGTCTAAACCAGGACTACACCAGGTCTAAACCAGGACTAAACCAGGTCTAAACCAGGACTAAAGCAGGTCTAAACCAGGACTAAAGCAGGTCTAAACCAGGTCTAAACCAGGTCGAAACCAGGTCGAAACCAGAACTAAACCAGGTCTAAACCAGGACTAAACCAGGACTAAACCAGGACTAAAGCAGGACTAAACCAGGACTAAACCAGGACTAAACCAGGTCCAAGCCAGGTCTAAACCAGAACTAAAGCAGGTCTAAACCAGGACTAAACCAGGTCTAAACCAGGTCTAAACCAGGACTAAACCAGGTCTAAACCAGGACTAAACCAGGTGTAAACCAGGACTAAAGCAGGACTAAAGCAGGACTAAAACCAGGCCTAAACAAGGTCTAAACCAGGACTAAAGCAGGTCTAAACCAGGACTAAACCAGGTCTAAACCAGGACTAAAGCAGGTCTAAACCAGGACTAAACCAGGACTAAACCAGGACTAAACCGGGTCTAATCCGGGACTAAACCAGGACTAAACCATGACTAAACCAAGTCTAATCCGGGACTAAACCAGGACTAAACAAGGTCTAAACCAGGACTAAACCAGGTCTAAACCAGGACTAAACCAGGTCTAAACCAGGACTAAACCAGGACTAAACCAGGACTAAAGCAGGACTAAAACCAGGCCTAAACAAGGTCTAAACCAGGACTAAAGCAGGTCTAAACCAGGACTAAAGCAGGTCTAAACCAGGACTAAACCAGGTCGAAACCAGGTCGAAACCAGAACTAAACCAGGTCGAAACCAGAACTAAACCAGGTCTAAACCAGGACTAAACAAGGACTAAACCAGGACTAAACCAGGACTAAACCAGGACTAAACCAGGACAAAACCAGAACTAAACCAGAACTAAATCAGGTCAAAACCAGGACTAAACCAGGTCTAAACCAGGTCTAAACCAGGTCTAAACCAGGACTAAACCAGGTCTAAACCAGGTCTAAACCAGGTCTAAACCAGGACTAAACCAGGTCTAATCCGGGACTAAACCAGGTCTAAACCAGGTCTGAACCAGGTCTAAACCAGGACTAAACCAGGTCCAAACCAGGACTAAACCAGGTCTAAACCAAGATTAAACCAGGTCTAAACAAGGACTAAACCAGGACTAAACCAGGTCTAAACCAGGACTAAACCAGGTCTAAACCAGGTCTAAACCAGGTCTAAACCAGGACTAAACCAGGTCTAAACCAGGACTGAACCAGGTCTAAACCAAGACTAAACCAGGTCTAAACCAGGACTGAACCAGGACTGAACCAGGACTAAACCAGGACTAAACCAGGTCTTAACCAGGACTAAACCAGGACTAAACCAGGACTAAAGCAGGACTAAACCAGGTCTAAACCAGGTCTTAACCAGGTCTTAACCAGGACTAAACCAGGACTAAACCAGGTCTAAACCAGGTCTAAACAGGGACTAAACCAGGACTAAACCAGGTCTTAACCAGGACTAAAGCAGGACTAAACCAGGTCTAAACCGGGATTAAACCAGGACTAAACCAGGACTAAACCAGGTCTAATCCGGGACTAAACCAGGACTAAACCAGGTCTAATCCGGGACTAAACCAGGACTAAACCAGGACTAAACCAGGTCTAAACCAAGACTAAAGCAGGTCTAAACCAGGACTAAACCAGAACTAAACCAGGTCTAAACCAGGTCTAAACCAGGACTAAACCAGGTCTAAACCAGGTCTAAACCAGGACTAAACCAGGACTAAACCAGGTCTAAACCAGGTCTAAACCAGGACTAAACCAGGTCTAAACCAGGTCTAAACCAGGACTAAACCAGGACTAAACCAGGTCTAAACCAGGTCTAAACCAGGACTAAACCAGGTCTAAACCAGGACTAAACCAGGACTAAACCAAGTCTAATCCGGGACTAAACCAGGACTAAACAAGGTCTAAACCAGGACTAAACCAGGTCTAAACCAGGACTAAACCAGGACTAAACCAGGACTAAACCGGACTAAACCAGGACTAAACCAGGACTAAAGCAGGTCTAATCCAGGTCTAAACCAGGTCTAAACCAGGACTAAACCAGGTCGAAACCAGGTCGAAACCAGGACTAAACCAGGACTAAACCAGGTCTAAACCAGGTCTAAACCAGGTCGAAACCAGAACTAAACCAGGACTAAACCAGGTCTAAGCAAGGTCTAAACCAGGTCTAAACCAGGTCTAAACCAGGTCAAAACCAGGACTAAACCAGGACTAAACCAGGTCTAAACCAGGTCTAAACCAGGACTAAACCAGGTCTAAACCAGGTCTAAACCAGGACTAAACCAGGACTAAACCAGGACTAAACCGGGTCTAATCCGGGACTAAACCAGGACTAAACAAGGTCTAAACCAGGACTAAACCAGGTCTAAACCAGGACTAAACCAGGACTAAACCAGGACTAAACCGGGTCTAAACCAGGACTAAACCAGGACTAAACCAGGTCTAAACCAGGACTAAAGCAGGTCTAAACCAGGACTAAAACAGGTCTAAACCAGGACTAAACCAGGTCGAAACCAGGTCGAAACCAGAACTAAACCAGGTCTAAACCAGGTCTAAACCAGGACTAAACCAGGACTAAACCAGGACTAAAGCAGGACTAAACCAGGACTAAACCAGGACTAAAGCAGGACTAAACCAGGTCTAAACAAGGACTAAACCAGGTCTAAACCAGGACTAAAGCAGGTCTAAACAAGGACTAAACCAGGTCTAAACCAGGACTAAAGCAGGTCTAAACCAGGACTAAACCAGGTCGAAACCAGGTCTAAACCAGGACTAAAGCAGGTCTTAACCAGGACTAAACCAGGACTAAAGCAGGTCTAAGCAAGGTCTAAACCAGGTCTAAACCAGGACTAAACCAGGACTAAACCAGGTCTAAGCAAGGTCTAAACCAGGTCTAAACCAGGACTAAACCAGGACTAAACCAGGTCTAAACCAGGTCTAAGCAAGGTCTAAACCAGGTCTAAACCAGGACTAAACCAGGACTAAACCAGGTCTAAACCAGGTCTAAACCAGGACTAAACCAGGTCTAAACCAGGTCTAAACCAGGACTAAACCAGGACTAAACCAGGACTAAACCGGGTCTAATCCGGGACTAAACCAGGACTAAACCACGACTAAACCAAGTCTAATCCGGGACTAAACCAGGACTAAACAAGGTCTAAACCAGGACTAAACCAGGTCTAAACCAGGACTAAAGCAGGACTAAACCAGGACTAAACCGGGTCTAAACCAGGACTAAACCAGGTCTTATCCGGGACTAAACCAGGTCTAAACCAGGTCTAAACCAGGTCTAAACCAGGTCTAAACCAGGTCTAAACCAGGACTAAACCAGGTCTAAATCAGGTCTAAACCAGGACTAAACCAGGACTAAACCAGGTCTAAACCAGGTCTAAACCAGGACTAAACCAGGTCTAAACCAGGTCTAAACCAGGACTAAACCAGGACTAAACCAGGACTAAACCGGGTCTAATCCGGGACTAAACCAGGACTAAACCAGGACTAAACCAAGTCTAATCCGGGACTATACCAGGACTAAACCAGGTCTAAACCAGGACTAAACCAGGTCTAAACCAGGACTAAACCAGGACTAAACCAGGACTAAACCGGGTCTAAACCAGGACTAAACCAGGTCTAAACCAGGTCTAAACCAGGACTACACCAGGTCTAAACCAGGACTAAACCAGGTCTAAACCAGGACTAAAGCAGGTCTAAACCAGGACTAAACCAGGTCTAAACCAGGTCGAAACCAGGTCTAAACCAGGACTAAAGCAGGTCTAAACCAGGACTAAACCAGGTCGAAACCAGGTCGAAACCAGAACTAAACCAGGTCTAAACCAGGACTAAACCAGGACTAAACCAGGACTAAAGCAGGACTAAACCAGGACTAAACCAGGACTAAACCAGGTCCAAGCCAGGTCTAAACCAGAACTAAAGCAGGTCTAAACCAGGACTAAACCAGGTCTAAACCAGGTCTAAACCAGGACTAAACCAGGTCTAAACCAGGACTAAACCAGGTCTAATCCGGGACTAAACCAGGACTAAACCAGGACTAAAGCAGGACTAAACCAGGTCTAAACCAGGACTAAAGCAGGTCTAAACCAGGACTAAACCAGGACTAAACCAGGACTAAACCGGGTCTAATCCGGGACTAAACCAGGACTAAACCATGACTAAACCAAGTCTAATCCGGGACTAAACCAGGACTAAACAAGGTCTAAACCAGGACTAAACCAGGTCTAAACCAGGACTAAACCAGGACTAAACCAGGACTAAAGCAGGACTAAAACCAGGCCTAAACAAGGTCTAAACCAGGACTAAAGCAGGTCTAAACCAGGACTAAACCAGGTCTAAACCAGGACTAAAGCAGGTCTAAACCAGGTCGAAACCAGAACTAAACCAGGTCTAAACCAGGTCTAAACCAGGACTAAACAAGGACTAAACCAGGACTAAACCAGGACTAAACCAGGACTAAACCAGGACAAAACCAGAACTAAACCAGAACTAAACCAGGTCAAAACCAGGACTAAACCAGGTCTAAACCAGGTCTAAACCAGGTCTAAACCAGGACTAAACCAGGTCTAAACCAGGTCTAAACCAGGTCTAAACCAGGACTAAACCAGGTCTAATCCGGGACTAAACCAGGTCTAAACCAGGTCTGAACCAGGTCTAAACCAGGACTAAACCAGGTCCAAACCAGGACTAAACCAGGTCTAAACCAAGATTAAACCAGGTCTAAACAAGGACTAAACCAGGACTAAACCAGGTCTAAACCAGGACTAAACCAGGTCTAAACCAGGTCTAAACCAGGTCTAAACCAGGACTAAACCAGGTCTAAACCAGGACTGAACCAGGTCTAAACCAAGACTAAACCAGGTCTAAACCAGGACTGAACCAGGACTAAACCAGGTCTAAACCAGGTCTAAACCAGGTCTAAACCAGGACTAAACCAGGACTAAACCAGGACTAAAGCAGGACTAAACCAGGTCTAAACCAGGTCTTAACCAGGACTAAACCAGGACTAAACCAGGTCTAAACCAGGTCTAAACAGGGACTAAACCAGGACTAAACCAGGACTAAACCGGGATTAAACCAGGACTAAACCAGGACTAAACCAGGTCTAATCCGGGACTAAACCAGGTCTAAACCAAGACTAAACCAGGTCTAAACAAGGACTAAACCAGGACTAAACCAGGACTAAACCAGGACAAAACCAGAACTAAACCAGGTCAAAACCAGGACTAAACCAGGTCTAAACCAGGTCTAAACCAGGTCTAAACCAGGACTAAACCAGGTCTAAACCAGGTCTAAACCAGGTCTAAACCAGGACTAAACCAGGTCTAATCCGGGACTAAACCAGGTCTAAACCAGGTCTGAACCAGGTCTAAACCAGGACTAAACCAGGTCCAAACCAGGACTAAACCAGGTCTAAACCAAGACTAAACCAGGTCTAAACAAGGACTAAACCAGGACTAAACCAGGACTAAACCAGGTCAAAACCAGGACTAAACCAGGACTAAACCAGGTCTAAACCAAGATTAAACCAGGACTAAACAAGGACTAAACCAGGACTAAACCAGGTCTAAACCAGGACTAAACCAGGTCTAAACCAAGACTAAACCAGGTCTAAACCAGGACTGAACCAGGACTAAACCAGGTCTAAACAGGGACTAAACCAGGACTAAACCAGGACTAAACCAGGTCTTAACCAGGACTAAAGCAGGACTAAACCAGGTCTAATCCGGGACAAAACCAGGTCTAAACCAGGACTGAACCAGGACTAAACCAGGACTAAACCGGGATTAAACCAGGACTAAACCAGGACTAAACCAGGTCTAATCCGGGACTAAACCAGGACTAAACCAGGTCTAATCCGGGACTAAACCAGGACTAAACCAGGACTAAACCAGGTCTAAACCAGGACTAAAGCAGGACTAAAACCAGGACTAAACAAGGTCTAAACCAAGACTAAAGCAGGTCTAAACCAGGACTAAACCAGAACTAAACCAGGTCTAAACCAGGTCTAAACCAGGACTAAACCAGGTCTAAACCAGGTCTAAACCAGGACTAAACCAGGACTAAACCAGGTCTAAACCAGGACTAAAGCAGGACTAAACCAGGACTAAACCAGGTCTAAACCAGGTCTAAACCAGGACTAAACCAGGTCTAAACCAGGACTAAACCAGGACTAAACCAAGTCTAATCCGGGACTAAACCAGGACTAAACAAGGTCTAAACCAGGACTAAACCAGGTCTAAACCAGGACTAAACCAGGACTAAACCAGGACTAAACCGGGACTAAACCAGGACTAAACCAGGACTAAAGCAGGTCTAAACCAGGTCTAAACCAGGTCTAAACCAGGACTAAACCAGGTCGAAACCAGGTCGAAACCAGAACTAAACCAGGTCTAAACCAGGTCTAAACCAGGACTAAACCAGGTCTAAACCAGGTCTAAACCAGGACTAAACCAGGTCTAAACCAGGTCTAAACCAGGTCGAAACCAGAACTAAACCAGGACTAAACCAGGACTAAACAAGGTCTAAACCAAGACTAAAGCAGGTCTAAACCAGGACTAAACCAGAACTAAACCAGGTCTAAACCAGGTCTAAACCAGGACTAAACCAGGTCTAAACCAGGTCTAAACCAGGACTAAACCAGGACTAAACCAGGTCTAAACCAGGACTAAAGCAGGACTAAACCAGGACTAAACCAGGTCTAAACCAGGTCTAAACCAGGACTAAACCAGGACTAAACCAGGACTAAACCAGGTCTAAACCAGGACTAAAGCAGGTCCAAACCAGGACTAAAGCAGGTCTAAACCAGGACTAAACCAGGTCGAAACCAGGTCGAAACCAGAACTAAACCAGGTCTAAACCAGGTCTAAACCAGGACTAAACCAGGACTAAAGCAGGACTAAAGCAGGACTAAAGCAGGACTAAACCAGGTCTAAACAAGGACTAAACCAGGTCTAAACCAGGACTAAAGCAGGTCTAAACAAGGACTAAACCAGGTCTAAACCAGGACTAAAGCAGGTCTAAACCAGGACTAAACCAGGACTAAAGCAGGACCAAACCAGGACTAAACCAGGACTAAACCAGGTCTAAGCAAGGTCTAAACCAGGTCTAAACCAGGACTAAACCAGGTCTAAACCAGGTCTAAACCAGGACTAAACCAGGTCTAAACCAGGACTAAACCAGGACTAAACCAGGACTAAACCGGGTCTAATCCGGGACTAAACCAGGTCTAAACCAGGTCTAAACAAGGTCTAAACCAGGACTAAACCAGGTCTAAACCAGGACTAAACCAGGACTAAACCAGGACTAAACAAGGTCTAAACCAGGACTAAACCAGGTCTAAACCAGGACTAAACCAGGTCTAATCCGGGACTAAACCAGGTCTAAACCAGGTCTGAACCAGGTCTAAACCAGGACTAAACCAGGTCCAAACCAGGACTAAACCAGGTCTAAACCAAGATTAAACCAGGTCTAAACAAGGACTAAACCAGGACTAAACCAGGTCTAAACCAGGACTAAACCAGGTCTAAACCAGGTCTAAACCAGGTCTAAACCAGGACTAAACCAGGTCTAAACCAGGACTGAACCAGGTCTAAACCAAGACTAAACCAGGTCTAAACCAGGACTGAACCAGGACTAAACCAGGTCTAAACCAGGTCTAAACCAGGTCTAAACCAGGACTAAACCAGGACTAAACCAGGACTAAAGCAGGACTAAACCAGGTCTAAACCAGGTCTTAACCAGGACTAAACCAGGACTAAACCAGGTCTAAACCAGGTCTAAACAGGGACTAAACCAGGACTAAACCAGGACTAAACCAGGTCTTAACCAGGACTAAACCGGGATTAAACCAGGACTAAACCAGGACTAAACCAGGTCTAATCCGGGACTAAACCAGGTCTAAACCAAGACTAAACCAGGTCTAAACAAGGACTAAACCAGGACTAAACCAGGACTAAACCAGGACAAAACCAGAACTAAACCAGGTCAAAACCAGGACTAAACCAGGTCTAAACCAGGTCTAAACCAGGTCTAAACCAGGACTAAACCAGGTCTAAACCAGGTCTAAACCAGGTCTAAACCAGGACTAAACCAGGTCTAATCCGGGACTAAACCAGGTCTAAACCAGGTCTGAACCAGGTCTAAACCAGGACTAAACCAGGTCCAAACCAGGACTAAACCAGGTCTAAACCAAGACTAAACCAGGTCTAAACAAGGACTAAACCAGGACTAAACCAGGACTAAACCAGGTCAAAACCAGGACTAAACCAGGACTAAACCAGGTCTAAACCAAGATTAAACCAGGACTAAACAAGGACTAAACCAGGACTAAACCAGGTCTAAACCAGGACTAAACCAGGTCTAAACCAGGTCTAAACCAGGTCTAAACCAGGACTAAACCAGGTCTAAACCAGGACTGAACCAGGTCTAAACCAAGACTAAACCAGGTCTAAACCAGGACTGAACCAGGACTAAACCAGGTCTAAACCAAGGCTAAACCAGGTCTAAACCAGGACTAAACCAGGACTAAACCAGGACTAAAGCAGGACTAAACCAGGTCTAAACCAGGTCTTAACCAGGACTAAACCAGGACTAAACCAGGTCTAAACCAGGTCTAAACAGGGACTAAACCAGGACTAAACCAGGACTAAACCAGGTCTTAACCAGGACTAAAGCAGGACTAAACCAGGTCTAATCCGGGACAAAACCAGGTCTAAACCAGGACTGAACCAGGACTAAACCAGGACTAAACCGGGATTAAACCAGGACTAAACCAGGACTAAACCAGGTCTAATCCGGGACTAAACCAGGACTAAACCAGGTCTAATCCGGGACTAAACCAGGACTAAACCAGGACTAAACCAGGTCTAAACCAGGACTAAAGCAGGACTAAAACCAGGACTAAACAAGGTCTAAACCAAGACTAAAGCAGGTCTAAACCAGGACTAAACCAGAACTAAACCAGGTCTAAACCAGGTCTAAACCAGGACTAAACCAGGTCTAAACCAGGTCTAAACCAGGACTAAACCAGGACTAAACCAGGTCTAAACCAGGACTAAAGCAGGACTAAACCAGGACTAAACCAGGTCTAAACCAGGTCTAAACCAGGACTAAACCAGGTCTAAACCAGGACTAAACCAGGACTAAACCAAGTCTAATCCGGGACTAAACCAGGACTAAACAAGGTCTAAACCAGGACTAAACCAGGTCTAAACCAGGACTAAACCAGGACTAAACCAGGACTAAACCGGGACTAAACCAGGACTAAACCAGGACTAAAGCAGGTCTAAACCAGGTCTAAACCAGGTCTAAACCAGGACTAAACCAGGTCGAAACCAGGTCGAAACCAGAACTAAACCAGGTCTAAACCAGGTCTAAACCAGGACTAAACCAGGTCTAAACCAGGTCTAAACCAGGACTAAACCAGGTCTAAACCAGGTCTAAACCAGGTCGAAACCAGAACTAAACCAGGACTAAACCAGGACTAAACAAGGTCTAAACCAAGACTAAAGCAGGTCTAAACCAGGACTAAACCAGAACTAAACCAGGTCTAAACCAGGTCTAAACCAGGACTAAACCAGGTCTAAACCAGGTCTAAACCAGGACTAAACCAGGACTAAACCAGGTCTAAACCAGGACTAAAGCAGGACTAAACCAGGACTAAACCAGGTCTAAACCAGGTCTAAACCAGGACTAAACCAGGACTAAACCAGGACTAAACCAGGTCTAAACCAGGACTAAAGCAGGTCCAAACCAGGACTAAAGCAGGTCTAAACCAGGACTAAACCAGGTCGAAACCAGGTCGAAACCAGAACTAAACCAGGTCTAAACCAGGTCTAAACCAGGACTAAACCAGGACTAAACCAGGACTAAAGCAGGACTAAAGCAGGACTAAAGCAGGACTAAACCAGGTCTAAACAAGGACTAAACCAGGTCTAAACCAGGACTAAAGCAGGTCTAAACAAGGACTAAACCAGGTCTAAACCAGGACTAAAGCAGGTCTAAACCAGGACTAAACCAGGACTAAAGCAGGACCAAACCAGGACTAAACCAGGACTAAACCAGGTCTAAGCAAGGTCTAAACCAGGTCTAAACCAGGACTAAACCAGGACTAAACCAGGTCTAAACCAGGTCTAAACCAGGACTAAACCAGGTCTAAACCAGGACTAAACCAGGACTAAACCAGGACTAAACCGGGTCTAATCCGGGACTAAACCAGGTCTAAACCAGGTCTAAACAAGGTCTAAACCAGGACTAAACCAGGTCTAAACCAGGACTAAACCAGGACTAAACCAGGACTAAACAAGGTCTAAACCAGGACTAAACCAGGTCTAAACCAGGACTAAACCAGGACTAAACCAGGACTAAACCGGGTCTAAACCAGGACTAAACCAGGTCTAAACCAGGTCTAAACCAGGTCTAAACCAAGTCTAATCCGGGACTAAACCAGGACTAAACAAGGTCTAAACCAGGACTAAACCAGGTCTAAACCAGGACTAAACCAGGACTAAACCAGGACTAAACCGGGTCTAAACCAGGAATAAACCAGGTCTTATCCGGGACTAAACCAGGTCTAAACCAGGTCTAAACCAGGTCTAAACCAGGACTAAACCAGGTCTAAACCAGGACTAAACCAGGACTAAACCAGGACTAAACCGGGTCTAAACCAGGAATAAACCAGGTCTTATCCGGGACTAAACCAGGTCTAAACCAGGTCTAAACCAGGTCTAAACCAGGACTAAGCCAGGTCGAAACCAGGTCGAAACCAGAACTAAACCAGGACTAAACCAGGACTAAAGCAGGACTAAACCAGGACTAAACCAGGACTACACCAGGTCTAAGCCAGGTCTAAACCAGGTCTAAACCAGGACTAAAGCAGGACTAAACCAGGACTAAACCAGGACTACACCAGGTCTAAGCCAGGTCTAAACCAGGTCTAAACCAGGACTAAAACAGGTCTAAACCAGGTCGAAACCAGGACTAAACCAGGACTAAACCAGGACTAAAGCAGGACTAAACCAGGACTAAACCAGGACTAAACCAGGTCTAAACCAGGTCGAAACCAGGTCTAAACCAGGTCGAAACCAGAACTAAACCAGGTCTAAACCAGGTTTAAACCAGGATTAAACCAGGTCTAAATCAGGACTAAACCAGGACTAAACCAGGACTAAACCAGGTCTAAACCAGGTCTAAACCAGGACTAAACCAGGTCTAAACCAGGTCTAAACCAGGACTAAACCAGGACTAAACCAGGACTAAACCAGGTCTAAATCAGGTCTAAACCAGGACTAAACCAGGACTAAACCAGGTCTAAACCAGGTCTTAACCAGGACTAAACCAGGTCTAAACCAGGTCTAAACCAGGACTAAACCAGGACTAAACCAGGACTAAACCGGGTCTAATCCGGGACTAAACCAGGACTAAACCAGGACTAAACCAAGTCTAATCCGGGACTATACCAGGACTAAACCAGGTCTAAACCAGGACTAAACCAGGTCTAAACCAGGACTAAACCAGGACTAAACCAGGACTAAACCGGGTCTAAACCAGGACTAAACCAGGTCTAAACCAGGTCTAAACCAGGACTAAACCAGGTCTAAACCAGGACTAAAGCAGGTCTAAACCAGGACTAAACCAGGTCTAAACCAGGTCGAAACCAGGTCTAAACCAGGACTAAAGCAGGTCTAAACCAGGACTAAACCAGGTCTAAACCAGGACTAAACCAGGACTAAACCAGGACTAAAGCAGGACTAAACCAGGACTAAACCAGGACTAAACCAGGTCCAAGCCAGGTCTAAACCAGAACTAAAGTAGGTCTAAACCAGGACTAAACCAGGTCTAAACCAGGTCTAAACCAGGACTAAACCAGGTCTAAACCAGGACTAAACCAGGTCTAATCCGGGACTAAACCAGGACTAAACCAGGACTAAAGCAGGACTAAAACCAGGCCTAAACAAGGTCTAAACCAGGACTAAAGCAGGTCTAAACCAGGACTAAACCAGGTCTAAACCAGGACTAAAGCAGGTCTAAACCAGGACTAAACCAGGACTAAACCAGGACTAAACCGGGTCTAATCCGGGACTAAACCAGGACTAAACCATGACTAAACCAAGTCTAATCCGGGACTAAACCAGAACTAAACAAGGTCTAAACCAGGACTAAACCAGGTCTAAACCAGGACTAAACCAGGTCTAAACCAGGACTAAACCAGGACTAAACCAGGACTAAAGCAGGACTAAAACCAGGCCTAAACAAGGTCTAAACCAGGACTAAAGCAGGTCTAAACCAGGACTAAACCAGGTCTAAACCAGGACTAAAGCAGGTCTAAACCAGGACTAAACCAGGTCGAAACCAGGTCGAAACCAGAACTAAACCAGGTCTAAACCAGGTCTAAACCAGGACTAAACAAGGACTAAACCAGGACTAAACCAGGACTAAACCAGGACTAAACCAGGACAAAACCAGAACTAAACCAGAACTAAACCAGGTCAAAACCAGGACTAAACCAGGTCTAAACCAGGTCTAAACCAGGTCTAAACCAGGACTAAACCAGGTCTAAACCAGGTCTAAACCAGGTCTAAACCAGGACTAAACCAGGTCTAATCCGGGACTAAACCAGGTCTAAACCAGGTCTGAACCAGGTCTAAACCAGGACTAAACCAGGTCCAAACCAGGACTAAACCAGGTCTAAACCAAGACTAAACCAGGTCTAAACAAGGACTAAACCAGGACTAAACCAGGACTAAACCAGGACTAAACCAGGACAAAACCAGAACTAAACCAGGTCAAAACCAGGACTAAACCAGGACTAAACCAGGTCTAAACCAAGATTAAACCAGGTCTAAACAAGGACTAAACCAGGACTAAACCAGGTCTAAACCAGGACTAAACCAGGTCTAAACCAGGTCTAAACCAGGACTAAACCAGGTCTAAACCAGGACTGAACCAGGTCTAAACCAAGACTAAACCAGGTCTAAACCAGGACTGAACCAGGACTGAACCAGGACTAAACCAGGTCTAAACCAAGGCTAAACCAGGTCTAAACCAGGACTAAACCAGGACTAAACCAGGACTAAAGCAGGACTAAACCAGGTCTAAACCAGGTCTTAACCAGGACTAAACCAGGACTAAACCAGGTCTAAACCAGGTCAAAAAAGGGACTAAACCAGGACTAAACCAGGACTAAACCAGGTCTTAACCAGGACTAAAGCAGGACTAAACCAGGTCTAATCCGGGACAAAACCAGGTCTAAACCAGGACTGAACCAGGACTAAACCAGGACTAAACCGGGATTAAACCAGGACTAAACCAGGACTAAACCAGGTCTAATCCGGGACTAAACCAGGACTAAACCAGGTCTAATCCGGGACTAAACCAGGACTAAACCAGGACTAAACCAGGTCTAAACCAAGACTAAAGCAGGTCTAAACCAGGACTAAACCAGAACTAAACCAGGTCTAAACCAGGTCTAAACCAGGACTAAACCAGGTCTAAACCAGGTCTAAACCAGGACTAAACCAGGACTAAACCAGGTCTAAACCAGGTCTAAACCAGGACTAAACCAGGACTAAACCAGGACTAAACCAGGACTAAACCAGGTCTAAACCAGGTCTAAACCAGGACTAAACCAGGTCTAAACCAGGTCTAAACCAGGACTAAACCAGGACTAAACCAGGACTAAACCAAGTCTAATCCGGGACTAAACCAGGACTAAACAAGGTCTAAACCAGCACTAAACCAGGTCTAAACCAGGACTAAACCAGGACTAAACCAGGACTAAACCGGGACTAAACCAGGACTAAACCAGGACTAAAGCAGGTCTAAACCAGGTCGAAACCAGGTCGAAACCAGGACTAAACCAGGACTAAACCAGGTCTAAACCAGGTCGAAACCAGAACTAAACCAGGACTAAACCAGGTCTAAGCAAGGTCTAAACCAGGTCTAAACCAGGTCTAAACCAGGTCAAAACCAGGACTAAACCAGGACTAAACCAGGTCTAAACCAGGTCTAAACCAGGACTAAACCAGGTCTAAACCAGGTCTAAACCAGGACTAAACCAGGACTAAACCAGGACTAAACCAGGACTAAACCGGGTCTAATCCGGGACTAAACCAGGACTAAACAAGGTCTAAACCAGGACTAAACCAGGTCTAAACCAGGACTAAACCAGGACTAAACCAGGACTAAACCAGGTCTAAACCAGGACTAAAGCAGGTCTAAACCAGGACTAAAGCAGGTCTAAACCAGGACTAAACCAGGTCGAAACCAGGTCGAAACCAGAACTAAACCAGGTCTAAACCAGGTCTAAACCAGGACTAAACCAGGACTAAACCAGGACTAAAGCAGGACTAAACCAGGACTAAACCAGGACTAAACCAGGTCTAAACCAGGACTAAAGCAGGTCTAAACAAGGACTAAACCAGGTCTAAACCAGGACTAAAGCAGGTCTAAACCAGGACTAAACCAGGTCGAAACCAGGTCTAAACCAGGACTAAAGCAGGTCTTAACCAGGACTAAACCAGGACTAAAGCAGGACCAAACCAGGACTAAACCAGGACTAAACCAGGTCTAAGCAAGGTCTAAACCAGGTCTAAACCAGGACTAAACCAGGACTAAACCAGGTCTAAACCAGGTCTAAACCAGGACTAAACCAGGTCTAAACCAGGTCTAAACCAGGTCTAAACCAGGACTAAACCAGGTCTAAACCAGGACTAAACCAAGTCTAATCCGGGACTAAACCAGGACTAAACAAGGTCTAAACCAGGACTAAACCAGGTCTAAACCAGGACTAAACCAGGACTAAACCAGGACTAAACCGGGTCTAAACCAGGACTAAACCAGGTCTTATCCGGGACTAAACCAGGTCTAAACCAGGTCTAAACCAGGTCTAAACCAGGACTAAAGCAGGACTAAACCAGGACTAAACCGGGTCTAAACCAGGACTAAACCAGGTCTTATCCGGGACTAAACCAGGTCTAAACCAGGTCGAAACCAGGTCTAAACCAGGACTAAACCAGGTCGAAACCAGGTCTAAACCAGGACTAAAGCAGATCTTAACCAGGACTAAACCAGGACTAAAGCAGGACCAAACCAGGACTAAACCAGGACTAAACCAGGTCTAAGCAAGGTCTAAACCAGGTCTAAACCAGGACTAAACCAGGACTAAACCAGGTCTAAACCAGGTCTAAACCAGGACTAAACCAGGTCTAAACCAGGTCTAAACCAGGACTAAACCAGGACTAAACCAGGACTAAACCGGGTCTAATCCGGGACTAAACCAGGTCTAAACCAGGTCTAAACCAGGACTAAACCAGGACTAAACCAAGTCTAATCCGGGTCTAAACCAGGACTAAACCAGGTCTAAACCAGGACTAAACCAGGACTAAACCAGGACTAAACCGGGTCTAAACCAGGACTAAACCAGGTCTTATCCGGGACTAAACCAGGTCTAAACCAGGTCTAAACCAGGTCTAAACCAGGACTAAACCAGGTCTAAACCAGGACTAAACCAGGACTAAACCAGGTCTAAACCAGGTCTAAACCAGGACTAAACCAGGTCTAAACAAGGACTAAACCAGGTCTAAACCAGGACTAAAGCAGGTCTAAACAAGGACTAAACCAGGTCTAAACCAGGACTAAAGCAGGTCTTAACCAGGACTAAACCAGGACTAAAGCAGGACCAAACCAGGACTAAACCAGGACTAAACCAGGTCTAAGCAAGGTCTAAACCAGGTCTAAACCAGGACTAAACCAGGACTAAACCAGGTCTAAACCAGGTCTAAACCAGGACTAAACCAGGACTAAACCAGGACTAAACCGGGTCTAATCCGGGACTAAACCAGGACTAAACCAGGGACTAAACCAAGTCTAATCCGGGACTAAACCAGGACTAAACAAGGTCTAAACCAGGACTAAACCAGGTCTAAACCAGGACTAAACCAGGACTAAACCAGGACTAAACCGGGTCTAAACCAGGACTAAACCAGGTCTTATCCGGGACTAAACCAGGTCTAAACCAGGTCTAAACCAGGTCTAAACCAGGACTAAACCAGGTCTAAACCAGGACTAAAGCAGGACTAAACCAGGACTAAACCGGGTCTAAACCAGGACTAAACCAGGTCTTATCCGGGACTAAACCAGGTCTAAACCAGGTCGAAACCAGGTCTAAACCAGGACTAAACCAGGTCGAAACCAGGTCTAAACCAGGACTAAAGCAGGTCTTAACCAGGACTAAACCAGGACTAAAGCAGGACTAAACCAGGACTAAACCAGGTCTAAGCAAGGTCTAAACCAGGTCTAAACCAGGACTAAACCAGGACTAAACCAGGACTAAACCAGGTCTAAACCAGGTCTAAACCAGGACTAAACCAGGTCTAAACCAGGTCTAAACCAGGACCAAACCAGGACTAAACCAGGACTAAACCAGGTCTAAGCAAGGTCTAAACCAGGTCTAAACCAGGACTAAACCAGGACTAAACCAGGTCTAAACCAGGTCTAAACCAGGACTAAACCAGGTCTAAACCAGGTCTAAACCAGGACTAAACCAGGACTAAACCAGGACTAAACCGGGTCTAATCCGGGACTAAACCAGGACTAAACCAGGACTAAACCAAGTCTAATCCGGGACTAAACCAGGACTAAACAAGGTCTAAACCAGGACTAAACCAGGTCTAAACCAGGACTAAACCAGGACTAAACCAGGACTAAACCGGGTCTAAACCAGGACTAAACCAGGTCTTATCCGGGACTAAACCAGGTCTAAACCAGGTCTAAACCAGGTCTAAACCAGGACTAAACCAGGTCTAAACCAGGACTAAAGCAGGACTAAACCAGGACTAAACCGGGTCTAAACCAGGACTAAACCAGGTCTTATCCGGGACTAAACCAGGTCTAAACCAGGTCGAAACCAGGTCTAAACCAGGACTAAACCAGGTCGAAACCAGGTCTAAACCAGGACTAAAGCAGGTCTTAACCAGGACTAAACCAGGACTAAAGCAGGACCAAACCAGGTCTAAACCAGGACTAAAGCAGGTCTTAACCAGGACTAAACCAGGACTAAACCAGGTCTAAGCAAGGTCTAAACCAGGTCTAAACCAGGACTAAACCAGGACTAAACCAGGTCTAAACCAGGTCTAAACCAGGACTAAACCAGGTCTAAACCAGGTCTAAACCAGGACTAAACCAGGTCGAAACCAGGTCTAAACCAGGACTAAAGCAGGTCTTAACCAGGACTAAACCAGGACTAAACCAGGTCTAAGCAAGGTCTAAACCAGGTCTAAACCAGGACTAAACCAGGACTAAACCAGGTCTAAACCAGGTCTAAACCAGGACTAAACCAGGTCTAAACCAGGTCTAAACCAGGACTAAACCAGGACTAAACCAGGACTAAACCGGGTCTAATCCGGGACTAAACCAGGTCTAAACCAGGTCTAAACAAGGTCTAAACCAGGACTAAACCAGGAACAAACCAAGTCTAATCCGGGTCTAAACCAGGACTAAACCAGGTCTAAACCAGGACTAAACCAGGACTAAACCAGGACTAAACCGGGTCTAAACCAGGACTAAACCAGGTCTTATCCGGGACTAAACCAGGTCTAAACCAGGTCTAAACCAGGTCTAAACCAGGACTAAACCAGGTCTAAACCAGGACTAAACCAGGACTAAACCAGGTCAAAACCAGGTCTAAACCAGGACTAAACCAGGACTAAACCAGGACTAAAGCAGGACTAAACCAGGACTAAACCAGGTCGAAACCAGAACTAAACCAGGTCTAAACCAGGTCTAAACCAGGACTAAACCAGGACTAAACCACGACTAAACCAGGTCGAAACCAGGTCGAAACCAGAACTAAACCAGGTCTAAACCAGGTCTAAACCAGGACTAAACCAGGACTAAACCAGGACTAAACCAGGACTACACCAGGTCTAAGCCAGGTCTAAACCAGGTCTAAACCAGGACTAAAACAGGTCTAAACAAGGACTAAACCAGGTCTAAACCAGGACTAAAGCAGGTCTAAACCAGGTCGAAACCAGAACTAAACCAGGTCGAAACCAGGTCGAAACCAGGACTAAACCAGGACTAAACCAGGACTAAAGCAGGACTAAACCAGGACTAAACCAGGACTAAACCAGGTCGAAACCAGGTCTAAACCAGGTCGAAACCAGAACTAAACCAGGTCTAAACCAGGTTTAAACCAGGACTAAAGCAGGACTAAAGCAGGACTAAACCAGGACTAAACCAGGACTAAACCAGGACTAAACCAGGTCTAAGCCAGGTCTAAGCCAGGTCTAAACCAGGTCTAAACCAGGACTAAACCAGGTCTAAATCAGGTCTAAACCAGGACTAAACCAGGACTAAACCAGGTCTAAACCAGGTCTAAACCAGGACTAAACCAGGACTAAACCAGGACTAAACCGGGTCTAATCCGGGACTAAACCAGGACTAAACCAGGACTAAACCAAGTCTAATCCGGGACTATACCAGGGCTAAACCAGGTCTAAACCAGGACTAAACCAGGTCTAAACCAGGACTAAACCAGGACTAAACCAGGACTAAACCGGGTCTAAACCAGGACTAAACCAGGTCTATTCCGGGACTAAACCAGGTCTAAACCAGGTCTAAACCAGGTCTAAACCAGGACTACACCAGGTCTAAACCAGGACTAAACCAGGTCTAAACCAGGACTAAAGCAGGTCAAAACCAGGACTAAACCAGGTCTAAACCAGGTCGAAACCAGGTCTAAACCAGGACTAAACCAGGTCGAAACCAGGTCGAAACCAGAACTAAACCAGGTCTAAACCAGGACTAAACCAGGACTAAACCAGGACTAAAGCAGGACTAAACCAGGACTAAACCAGGACTAAACCAGGTCTAAACCAGGACTAAACCAGGTCTAAACCAGAACTAAAGCAGGTCTAAACCAGGACTAAACCAGGTCTAAACCAGGTCTAAACCAGGACTAAACCAGGTCTAATCCGGGACTAAACCAGGACTAAACCAGGACTAAAGCAGGACTAAAACCAGGCCTAAACAAGGTCTAAACCAGGACTAAAGCAGGTCTAAACCAGGACTAAACCAGGTCTAAACCAGGACTAAAGCAGGTCTAAACCAGGACTAAACCAGGACTAAACCAGGACTAAACCGGGTCTAATCCGGGACTAAACCAGGACTAAACCATGACTAAACCAAGTCTAATCCGGGACTAAACCAGGACTAAACAAGGTCTAAACCAGGACTAAACCAGGTCTAAACCAGGACTAAACCAGGTCTAAACCAGGACTAAACCAGGACTAAACCAGGACTAAAGCAGGACTAAAACCAGGCCTAAACAAGGTCTAAACCAGGACTAAAGCAGGTCTAAACCAGGACTAAACCAGGTCTAAACCAGGACTAAAGCAGGTCTAAACCAGGTCTAAACCAGGTCTAAACCAGGACTAAACCAGGACTAAACCAGGACTAAACCAGGACTAAACCAGGACTAAACCAGGACAAAACCAGAACTAAACCAGAACTAAACCAGGTCAAAACCAGGACTAAACCAGGTCTAAACCAGGTCTAAACCAGGTCTAAACCAGGACTACACCAGGTCTAAACCAGGACTAAACCAGGTCTAAACCAGGACTAAAGCAGGTCTAAACCAGGACTAAAGCAGGTCTAAACCAGGACTAAACCAGGTCGAAACCAGGTCGAAACCAGAACTAAACCAGGTCTAAACCAGGACTAAACCAGGACTAAACCAGGACTAAAGCAGGACTAAACCAGGACTAAACCAGGACTAAACCAGGTCCAAGCCAGGTCTAAACCAGAACTAAAGCAGGTCTAAACCAGGACTAAACCAGGTCTAAACCAGGTCTAAACCAGGACTAAACCAGGTCTAAACCAGGACTAAACCAGGTCTAATCCGGGACTAAACCAGGACTAAACCAGGACTAAAGCAGGACTAAAACCAGGCCTAAACAAGGTCTAAACCAGGACTAAAGCAGGTCTAAACCAGGACTAAACCAGGTCTAAACCAGGACTAAAGCAGGTCTAAACCAGGACTAAACCAGGACTAAACCAGGACTAAACCGGGTCTAATCCGGGACTAAACCAGGACTAAACCATGACTAAACCAAGTCTAATCCGGGACTAAACCAGGACTAAACAAGGTCTAAACCAGGACTAAACCAGGTCTAAACCAGGACTAAACCAGGTCTAAACCAGGACTAAACCAGGACTAAACCAGGACTAAAGCAGGACTAAAACCAGGCCTAAACAAGGTCTAAACCAGGACTAAAGCAGGTCTAAACCAGGTCGAAACCAGAACTAAACCAGGTCGAAACCAGAACTAAACCAGGTCTAAACCAGGACTAAACAAGGACTAAACCAGGACTAAACCAGGACTAAACCAGGACTAAACCAGGACAAAACCAGAACTAAACCAGAACTAAATCAGGTCAAAACCAGGACTAAACCAGGTCTAAACCAGGTCTAAACCAGGTCTAAACCAGGACTAAACCAGGTCTAAACCAGGTCTAAACCAGGTCTAAACCAGGACTAAACCAGGTCTAATCCGGGACTAAACCAGGTCTAAACCAGGTCTGAACCAGGTCTAAACCAGGACTAAACCAGGTCCAAACCAGGACTAAACCAGGTCTAAACCAAGATTAAACCAGGTCTAAACAAGGACTAAACCAGGACTAAACCAGGTCTAAACCAGGACTAAACCAGGTCTAAAACAAGGCCTAAACCAGGTCTAAACCAGGACTAAACCAGGTCTAAACCAGGACTGAACCAGGTCTAAACCAAGACTAAACCAGGTCTAAACCAGGACTGAACCAGGACTGAACCAGGACTAAACCAGGACTAAAGCAGGACTAAACCAGGTCTAAACCAGGTCTTAACCAGGACTAAACCAGGACTAAACCAGGACTAAAGCAGGACTAAACCAGGTCTAAACCAGGTCTTAACCAGGTCTTAACCAGGACTAAACCAGGACTAAACCAGGTCTAAACCAGGACTGAACCAGGACTAAACCAGGACTAAACCGGGATTAAACCAGGACTAAACCAGGACTAAACCAGGTCTAATCCGGGACTAAACCAGGACTAAACCAGGTCTAATCCGGGACTAAACCAGGACTAAACCAGGACTAAACCAGGTCTAAACCAAGACTAAAGCAGGTCTAAACCAGGACTAAACCAGAACTAAACCAGGTCTAAACCAGGTCTAAACCAGGACTAAACCAGGTCTAAACCAGGTCTAAACCAGGACTAAACCAGGACTAAACCAGGTCTAAACCAGGTCTAAACCAGGACTAAACCAGGACTAAACCAGGTCTAAACCAGGTCTAAACCAGGACTAAACCAGGTCTAAACCAGGTCTAAACCAGGACTAAACCAGGACTAAACCAGGTCTAAACCAAGTCTAATCCGGGACTAAACCAGGACTAAACAAGGTCTAAACCAGGACTAAACCAGGTCTAAACCAGGACTAAACCAGGACTAAACCAGGACTAAACCGGACTAAACCAGGACTAAACCAGGACTAAAGCAGGTCTAAACCAGGTCTAAACCAGGTCTAAACCAGGACTAAACCAGGTCGAAACCAGGTCGAAACCAGGACTAAACCAGGTCTAAACCAGGTCTAAACCAGGACTAAACCAGGTCTAAACCAGGTCTAAACCAGGTCGAAACCAGAACTAAACCAGGACTAAACCAGGTCTAAGCAAGGTCTAAACCAGGTCTAAACCAGGTCTAAACCAGGTCAAAACCAGGACTAAACCAGGACTAAACCAGGTCTAAACCAGGTCTAAACCAGGACTAAACCAGGTCTAAACCAGGTCTAAACCAGGACTAAACCAGGACTAAACCAGGACTAAACCGGGTCTAATCCGGGACTAAACCAGGACTAAACAAGGTCTAAACCAGGACTAAACCAGGTCTAAACCAGGACTAAACCAGGACTAAACCAGGACTAAACCGGGTCTAAACCAGGACTAAACCAGGACTAAACCAGGTCTAAACCAGGACTAAACCAGGTCTAAACCAGGACTAAAGCAGGTCTAAACCAGGACTAAAACAGGTCTAAACCAGGACTAAACCAGGTCGAAACCAGGTCGAAACCAGAACTAAACCAGGTCTAAACCAGGTCTAAACCAGGACTAAACCAGGACTAAACCAGGACTAAAGCAGGACTAAACCAGGACTAAACCAGGACTAAACCAGGTCTAAACAAGGACTAAACCAGGTCTAAACCAGGAATAAAGCAGGTCTAAACAAGGACTAAACCAGGTCTAAACCAGGACTAAAGCAGGTCTAAACCAGGACTAAACCAGGTCGAAACCAGGTCTAAACCAGGACTAAAGCAGGTCTTAACCAGGACTAAACCAGGACTAAAGCAGGACCAAACCAGGACTAAACCAGGACTAAACCAGGTCTAAGCAAGGTCTAAACCAGGTCTAAACCAGGACTAAACCAGGACTAAACCAGGTCTAAACCAGGTCTAAACCAGGACTAAACCAGGTCTAAACCAGGTCTAAACCAGGACTAAACCAGGACTAAACCAGGACTAAACCGGGTCTAATCCGGGACTAAACCAGGACTAAACCACGACTAAACCAAGTCTAATCCGGGACTAAACCAGGACTAAACAAGGTCTAAACCAGGACTAAACCAGGTCTAAACCAGGACTAAAGCAGGACTAAACCAGGACTAAACCGGGTCTAAACCAGGACTAAACCAGGTCTTATCCGGGACTAAACCAGGTCTAAACCAGGTCTAAACCAGGTCTAAACCAGGACTAAACCAGGACTAAACCAGGTCTAAACCAGGTCTAAACCAGGACTAAACCAGGTCTAAACCAGGACTAAAGCAGGACTAAACCAGGACTAAACCGGGTCTAAACCAGGACTAAACCAGGTCTTATCCGGGACTAAACCAGGTCTAAACCAGGTCGAAACCAGGTCTAAACCAGGACTAAACCAGGACCAAACCAGGACTAAACCAGGACTAACCCAGGTCTAAGCAAGGTCTAAACCAGGTCTAAACTAGGACTAAACCAGGACTAAACCAGGTCTAAACCAGGTCTAAACCAGGACTAAACCAGGTCTAAACCAGGTCTAAACCAGGAGTAAACCAGGACTAAACCAGGACTAAACCGGGTCTAATCCGGGACTAAACCAGGTCTAAACCAGGTCTAAACAAGGTCTAAACCAGGACTAAACCAGGACTAAACCAAGTCTAATCCGGGACTAAACCAGGACTAAACAAGGTCTAAACCAGGACTAAACCAGGTCTAAACCAGGACTAAACCAGGACTAAACCAGGACTAAACCGGGTCTAAACCAGGACTAAACCAGGTCTTATCCGGGACTAAACCAGGTCTAAACCAGGTCTAAACCAGGTCTAAACCAGGACTAAACCAGGTCTAAACCAGGACTAAACCAGGTCTAAACCAGGTCGAAACCAGGTCTAAACCAGGACTAAACCAGGTCGAAACCAGGTCGAAACCAGAACTAAACCAGGTCTAAACCAGGTCTAAACCAGGACTAAACCAGGACTAAACCAGGACTAAAGCAGGACTAAACCAGGACTAAACCAGGACTACACCAGGTCTAAGCCAGGTCGAAACCAGGACTAAACCAGGACTAAACCAGGACTAAACCAGGTCTAAACCAGGTCGAAACCAGGACTAAACCAGGACTAAACCAGGACTAAAGCAGGACTAAACCAGGACTAAACCAGGACTAAACCAGGTCTAAACCAGGTCGAAACCAGGTCTAAACCAGGTCGAAACCAGAACTAAACCAGGTCTAAACCAGGTTTAAACCAGGACTAAACCAGGACTAAAGCAGGACTAAACCAGGACTAAACCAGGACTAAACCAGGTCTAAGCCAGGTCTAAGCCAGGTCTAAACCAGGTCTAAACCAGGACTAAACCAGGTCTAAATCAGGTCTAAACCAGGACTAAACCAGGACTAAACCAGGTCTAAACCAGGTCTAAACCAGGACTAAACCAGGTCTAAACCAGGCCTAAACCAGGACTAAACCAGGACTAAACCAGGACTAAACCGGGTCTAATCCGGGACTAAACCAGGACTAAACCAGGACTAAACCAAGTCTAATCCGGGACTATACCAGGACTAAACCAGGTCTAAACCAGGACTAAACCAGGTCTAAACCAGGACTAAACCAGGACTAAACCAGGACTAAACCGGGTCTAAACCAGGACTAAACCAGGTCTATTCCGGGACTAAACCAGGTCTAAACCAGGTCTAAACCAGGACTAAACCAGGTCTAAACCAGGACTAAAGCAGGTCAAAACCAGGACTAAACCAGGTCTAAACCAGGACTAAAGCAGGTCAAAACCAGGACTAAACCAGGACTAAACCAGGTCCAAGCCAGGTCTAAACCAGAACTAAAGCAGGTCAAAACCAGGACTAAACCAGGTCGAAACCAGGTCGAAACCAGGAATAAAGCAGGTCTAAACCAGGACTAAACCAGGACTAAACCAGGACTAAAGCAGGACTAAACCAGGACTAAACCAGGACTAAACCAGGTCCAAGCCAGGTCTAAACCAGAACTAAAGCAGGTCTAAACCAGGACTAAACCAGGTCTAAACCAGGTCTAAACCAGGACTAAACCAGGTCTAAACCAGGACTAAACCAGGTCTAATCCGGGACTAAACCAGGACTAAACCAGGACTAAACCAGGACTAAACCAGGACTAAACCGGGTCTAATCCGGGACTAAACCAGGACTAAACCATGACTAAACCAAGTCTAATCCGGGACTAAACCAGGACTAAACAAGGTCTAAACCAGGACTAAACCAGGTCTAAACCAGGACTAAACCAGGTCTAAACCAGGACTAAACCAGGACTAAACCAGGACTAAAGCAGGACTAAAACCAGGCCTAAACAAGGTCTAAACCAGGACTAAAGCAGGTCTAAACCAGGACTAAACCAGGTCTAAACCAGGACTAAAGCAGGTCTAAACCAGGTCTAAACCAGGTCTAAACCAGGACTAAACCAGGACTAAACCAGGACTAAACCAGGACGAAACCAGAACTAAACCAGAACTAAACCAGGACTAAACCAGGTCTAAACCAGGTCTAAACCAGGTCTAAACCAGGACTAAACCAGGTCTAAACCAGGTCTAAACCAGGTCTAAACCAGGACTAAACCAGGTCTAATCCGGGACTAAACCAGGTCTAAACCAGGTCTGAACCAGGTCTAAACCAGGACTAAACCAGGTCCAAACCAGGACTAAACCAGGTCTAAACCAAGACTAAACCAGGTCTAAACAAGGACTAAACCAGGACTAAACCAGGACTAAACCAGGACTAAACCAGGACAAAACCAGAACTAAACCAGGTCAAAACCAGGACTAAACCAGGTCTAAACCAAGATTAAACCAGGTCTAAACAAGGACTAAACCAGGACTAAACCAGGTCTAAACCAGGACTAAACCAGGTCTAAACCAGGTCTAAACCAGGTCTAAACCAGAACTAAACCAGGTCTAAACCAGGTTTAAACCAGGACTAAACCAGGACTAAACCAGGACTAAACCAGGACTAAACCAGGACTAAACCAGGTCTAAGCCAGGTCTAAGCCAGGTCTAAACCAGGTCTAAACCAGGACTAAACCAGGTCTAAATCAGGTCTAAACCAGGACTAAACCAGGACTAAACCAGGTCTAAACCAGGTCTAAACCAGGACTAAACCAGGTCTAAACCAGGTCTAAACCAGGACTAAACCAGGACTAAACCAGGACTAAACCGGGTCTAATCCGGGACTAAACCAGGACTAAACCAGTACTAAATCAAGTCTAATCCGGGACTATACCAGGACTAAACAAGGTCTAAACCAGGACTAAACCAGGTCTAAACCAGGACTAAACCAGGACTAAACCAGGACTAAACCGGACTAAACCAGGACTAAACCAGGACTAAAGCAGGTCTAAACCAGGTCTAAACCAAGACTAAACCAGGTCTAAACAAGGACTAAACCAGGACTAAACCAGGACTAAACCAGGACTAAACCAGGACAAAACCAGAACTAAACCAGGTCAAAACCAGGACTAAACCAGGACTAAACCAGGTCTAAACCAAGATTAAACCAGGTCTAAACAAGGACTAAACCAGGACTAAACCAGGTCTAAACCAGGACTAAACCAGGTCTAAACCAGGTCTAAACCAGGTCTAAACCAGAACTAAACCAGGTCTAAACCAGGTTTAAACCAGGACTAAACCAGGACTAAACCAGGACTAAACCAGGACTAAACCAGGACTAAACCAGGTCTAAGCCAGGTCTAAGCCAGGTCTAAACCAGGTCTAAACCAGGACTAAACCAGGTCTAAATCAGGTCTAAACCAGGACTAAACCAGGACTAAACCAGGTCTAAACCAGGTCTAAACCAGGACTAAACCAGGTCTAAACCAGGTCTAAACCAGGACTAAACCAGGACTAAACCAGGACTAAACCGGGTCTAATCCGGGACTAAACCAGGACTAAACCAGGACTAAATCAAGTCTAATCCGGGACTATACCAGGACTAAACCAGGTCTAAACCAGGACTAAACCAGGTCTAAACCAGGACTAAACCAGGACTAAACCAGGACTAAACCGGGTCTAAACCAGGACTAAACCAGGTCTAAACCAGGTCTAAACCAGGTCTAAACCAGGACTACACCAGGTCTAAACCAGGACTAAACCAGGTCTAAACCAGGTCGAAACCAGGTCTAAACCAGGACTAAAGCAGGTCTAAACCAGGACTAAACCAGGTCGAAACCAGGTCGAAACCAGAACTAAACCAGGTCTAAACCAGGACTAAACCAGGACTAAACCAGGACTAAAGCAGGACTAAACCAGGACTAAACCAGGACTAAACCAGGTCCAAGCCAGGTCTAAACCAGAACTAAAGCAGGTCTAAACCAGGACTAAACCAGGTCTAAACCAGGTCTAAACCAGGACTAAACCAGGTCTAAACCAGGACTAAATCAGGTCTAATCCGGGACTAAACCAGGACTAAACCAGGACTAAAGCAGGACTAAAACCAGGCCTAAACAAGGTCTAAACCAGGACTAAAGCAGGTCTAAACCAGGACTAAACCAGGTCTAAACCAGGACTAAAGCAGGTCTAAACCAGGACTAAACCAGGACTAAACCAGGACTAAACCGGGTCTAATCCGGGACTAAACCAGGACTAAACCATGACTAAACCAAGTCTAATCCGGGACTAAACCAGGTCTAAACCAGGACTAAACCAGGACTAAACCAGGACTAAAGCAGGACTAAAACCAGGCCTAAACAAGGTCTAAACCAGGACTAAAGCAGGTCTAAACCAGGACTAAACCAGGTCTAAACCAGGACTAAAGCAGGTCTAAACCAGGTCTAAACCAGGTCTAAACCAGGTCTAAACCAGGACTAAACCAGGACTAAACCAGGACTAAACCAGGACTAAACCAGGACAAAACCAGAACTAAACCAGAACTAAACCAGGTCAAAACCAGGACTAAACCAGGTCTAAACCAGGTCTAAACCAGGTCTAAACCAGGACTAAACCAGGTCTAAACCAGGTCTAAACCAGGTCTAAACCAGGACTAAACCAGGTCTAATCCGGGACTAAACCAGGTCTAAACCAGGTCTGAACCAGGTCTAAACCAGGACTAAACCAGGTCCAAACCAGGACTAAACCAGGTCTAAACCAAGACTAAACCAGGTCTAAACCAGGACAAAACCAGAACTAAACCAGGTCAAAACCAGGACTAAACCAGGACTAAACCAGGTCTAAACCAAGATTAAACCAGGTCTAAACAAGGACTAAACCAGGACTAAACCAGGTCTAAACCAGGACTAAACCAGGTCTAAACCAGGTCTAAACCAGGTCTAAACCAGGACTAAACCAGGTCTAAACCAGGACTGAACCAGGTCTAAACCAAGACTAAACCAGGTCTAAACCGGGACTAAACCAGGACTAAACCAGGTCTAAACCAGGTCTTAACCAGGACTAAACCAGGACTAAACCAGGTCTAAACCAGGTCTAAACAGGGACTAAACCAGGACTAAACCAGGTCTTAACCAGGACTAAAGCAGGACTAAACCAGGTCTAATCCGGGACAAAACCAGGTCTAAACCAGGACTGAACCAGGACTAAACCAGGACTAAACCGGGATTAAACCAGGACTAAACCAGGACTAAACCAGGTCTAATCCGGGACTAAACCAGGACTAAACCAGGTCTAATCCGGGACTAAACCAGGACTAAACCAGGACTAAACCAGGTCTAAACCAGGACTAAAGCAGGACTAAAACCAGGACTAAAACCAGGACTAAACAAGGTCTAAACCAAGACTAAAGCAGGTCTAAACCAGGACTAAACCAGAACTAAACCAGGTCTAAACCAGGTCTAAACCAGGACTAAACCAGGTCTAAACCAGGTCTAAACCAGGACTAAACCAGGACTAAACCAGGTCTAAACCAGGACTAAACCAGGTCTAAACCAGGTCTAAACCAGGACTAAACCAGGACTAAACCAGGTCTAAACCAGGTCTAAACCAGGACTAAACCAGGTCTAAACCAGGACTGAACCAGGACTAAACCAGGACTAAACCGGGATTAAACCAGGACTAAACCAGGACTAAACCAGGTCTAATCCGGGACTAAACCAGGACTAAACCAGGTCTAATCCGGGACTAAACCAGGACTAAACCAGGACTAAACCAGGTCTAAACCAAGACTAAAGCAGGTCTAAACCAGGACTAAACCAGAACTAAACCAGGTCTAAACCAGGTCTAAACCAGGACTAAACCAGGTCTAAACCAGGTCTAAACCAGGACTAAACCAGGACTAAACCAGGTCTAAACCAGGTCTAAACCAGGACTAAACCAGGTCTAAACCAGGTCTAAACCAGGACTAAACCAGGACTAAACCAGGTCTAAACCAGGTCTAAACCAGGACTAAACCAGGACTAAACCAGGACTAAACCAAGTCTAATCCGGGACTAAACCAGGACTAAACAAGGTCTAAACCAGGACTAAACCAGGTCTAAACCAGGACTAAACCAGGACTAAACCAGGACTAAACCGGACTAAACCAGGACTAAACCAGGACTAAAGCAGGTCCAAACCAGGTCTAAACCAGGTCTAAACCAGGACTAAACCAGGTCGAAACCAGGTCGAAACCAGGACTAAACCAGGACTAAACCAGGTCTAAGCAAGGTCTAAACCAGGTCTAAACCAGGTCTAAACCAGGTCAAAACCAGGACTAAACCAGGACTAAACCAGGTCTAAACCAGGTCTAAACCAGGACTAAACCAGGTCTAAACCAGGTCTAAACCAGGACTAAACCAGGACTAAACCAGGACTAAACCGGGTCTAATCCGGGACTAAACCAGGACTAAACAAGGTCTAAACCAGGACTAAACCAGGTCTAAACCAGGACTAAACCAGGACTAAACCAGGACTAAACCGGGTCTAAACCAGGACTAAACCAGGACTAAACCAGGTCTAAACCAGGACTAAACCAGGTCTAAACCAGGACTAAAGCAGGTCTAAACCAGGACTAAAACAGGTCTAAACCAGGACTAAACCAGGTCGAAACCAGGTCGAAACCAGAACTAAACCAGGTCTAAACCAGGTCTAAACCAGGACTAAACCAGGACTAAACCAGGACTAAAGCAGGACTAAACCAGGACTAAACCAGGACTAAACCAGGTCTAAACAAGGACTAAACCAGGTCTAAACCAGGACTAAAGCAGGTCTAAACAAGGACTAAACCAGGTCTAAACCAGGACTAAAGCAGGTCTAAACCAGGACTAAACCAGGTCGAAACCAGGTCTAAACCAGGACTAAAGCAGGTCTTAACCAGGACTAAACCAGGACTAAAGCAGGACCAAACCAGGACTAAACCAGGACTAAACCAGGTCTAAGCAAGGTCTAAACCAGGTCTAAACCAGGACTAAACCAGGACTAAACCAGGTCTAAACCAGGTCTAAACCAGGACTAAACCAGGTCTAAACCAGGTCTAAACCAGGACTAAACCAGGACTAAACCAGGACTAAACCGGGTCTAATCCGGGACTAAACCAGGACTAAACCACGACTAAACCAAGTCTAATCCGGGACTAAACCAGGACTAAACAAGGGTCTAAACCAGGACTAAACCAGGTCTAAACCAGGACTAAAGCAGGACTAAACCAGGACTAAACCGGGTCTAAACCAGGACTAAACCAGGTCTTATCCGGGACTAAACCAGGTCTAAACCAGGTCTAAACCAGGTCTAAACCAGGTCTAAACCAGGTCTAAACCAGGACTAAACCAGGTCTAAACCAGGACTAAAGCAGGACTAAACCAGGACTAAACCGGGACTAAACCAGGTCTAAACCAGGTCGAAACCAGGTCTAAACCAGGACTAAACCAGGACCAAACCAGGACTAAACCAGGACTAACCCAGGTCTAAGCAAGGTCTAAACCAGGTCTAAACCAGGACTAAACCAGGACTAAACCAGGTCTAAACCAGGTCTAAACCAGGACTAAACCAGGTCTAAACCAGGTCTAAACCAGGACTAAACCAGGACTAAACCAGGACTAAACCGGGTCTAATCCGGGACTAAACCAGGTCTAAACCAGGTCTAAACAAGGTCTAAACCAGGACTAAACCAGGACTAAACCAAGTCTAATCCGGGACTAAACCAGGACTAAACAAGGTCTAAACCAGGACTAAACCAGGTCTAAACCAGGACTAAACCAGGACTAAACCAGGACTAAACCGGTCTAAACCAGGACTAAACCAGGTCTTATCCGGGACTAAACCAGGTCTAAACCAGGTCTAAACCAGGTCTAAACCAGGACTAAACCAGGTCTAAACCAGGACTAAACCAGGTCTAAACCAGGTCGAAACCAGGTCTAAACCAGGACTAAACCAGGTCGAAACCAGGTCGAAACCAGAACTAAACCAGGTCTAAACCAGGACTAAACCAGGACTAAACCAGGACTAAAGCAGGACTAAACCAGGACTAAACCAGGACTACACCAGGTCTAAACCAGGTCTAAACCAGGACTAAACCAGGTCGAAACCAGGTCGAAACCAGAACTAAACCAGGACTAAACCAGGACTAAACCAGGACTAAACCAGGTCGAAACCAGGTCGAAACCAGGACTAAACCAGGACTAAACCAGGACTAAAGCAGGACTAAACCAGGACTAAACCAGGACTAAACCAGGTCTAAACCAGGTCGAAACCAGGTCTAAACCAGGTCGAAACCAGAACTAAACCAGGTCTAAACCAGGTTTAAACCAGGACTAAACCAGGACTAAAGCAGGACTAAACCAGGACTAAACCAGGACTAAACCAGGTCTAAGCCAGGTCTAAGCCAGGTCTAAACCAGGTCTAAACCAGGACTAAACCAGGTCTAAATCAGGTCTAAACCAGGACTAAACCAGGACTAAACCAGGTCTAAACCAGGTCTAAACCAGGACTAAACCAGGTCTAAACCAGGCCTAAACCAGGACTAAACCAGGACTAAACCAGGACTAAACCGGGTCTAATCCGGGACTAAACCAGGACTAAACCAGGACTAAACAAGTCTAATCCGGGACTATACCAGGACTAAACCAGGTCTAAACCAGGACTAAACCAGGTCTAAACCAGGACTAAACCAGGACTAAACCAGGACTAAACCGGGTCTAAACCAGGACTAAACCAGGTCTATTCGGGACTAAACCAGGTCTAAACCAGGTCTAAACCAGGACTAAACCAGGTCTAAACCAGGACTAAAGCAGGTCAAAACCAGACTAAACCAGGTCTAAACCAGGACTAAAGCAGGTCAAAACCAGGACTAAACCAGGACTAAACCAGGTCCAAGCCAGGTCTAAACCAGAACTAAAGCAGGTCAAAACCAGGACTAAACCAGGTCGAAACCAGGTCGAAACCAGGAATAAAGCAGGTCTAAACCAGGACTAAACCAGGACTAAACCAGGACTAAAGCAGGACTAAACCAGGACTAAACCAGGACTAAACCAGGTCCAAGCCAGGTCTAAACCAGAACTAAAGCAGGTCTAAACCAGGACTAAACCAGGTCTAAACCAGGTCTAAACCAGGACTAAACCAGGTCTAAACCAGGACTAAACCAGGTCTAATCCGGGACTAAACCAGGACTAAACCAGGACTAAACCAGGACTAAACCAGGACTAAACCGGGTCTAATCCGGGACTAAACCAGGACTAAACCATGACTAAACCAAGTCTAATCCGGGACTAAACCAGGACTAAACAAGGTCTAAACCAGGACTAAACCAGGTCTAAACCAGGACTAAACCAGGTCTAAACCAGGACTAAACAGGACTAAACCAGGACTAAAGCAGGACTAAAACCAGGCCTAAACAAGGTCTAAACCAGGACTAAAGCAGGTCTAAACCAGGACTAAACCAGGTCTAAACCAGGACTAAAGCAGGTCTAAACCAGGTCTAAACCAGGTCTAAACCAGGACTAAACCAGGACTAAACCAGGACTAAACCAGGACGAAACCAGAACTAAACCAGAACTAAACCAGGACTAAACCAGGTCTAAACCAGGTCTAAACCAGGTCTAAACCAGGACTAAACCAGGTCTAAACCAGGTCTAAACCAGGTCTAAACCAGGACTAAACCAGGTCTAATCCGGGACTAAACCAGGTCTAAACCAGGTCTGAACCAGGTCTAAACCAGGACTAAACCAGGTCCAAACCAGGACTAAACCAGGTCTAAACCAAGACTAAACCAGGTCTAAACAAGGACTAAACCAGGACTAAACCAGGACTAAACCAGGACTAAACCAGGACAAAACCAGAACTAAACCAGGTCAAAACCAGGACTAAACCAGGTCTAAACCAAGATTAAACCAGGTCTAAACAAGGACTAAACCAGGACTAAACCAGGTCTAAACCAGGACTAAACCAGGTCTAAACAGGTCTAAACCAGGTCTAAACCAGAACTAAACCAGGTCTAAACCAGGTTTAAACCAGGACTAAACCAGGACTAAACCAGGACTAAACCAGGACTAAACCAGGACTAAACCAGGTCTAAGCCAGGTCTAAGCCAGGTCTAAACCAGGTCTAAACCAGGACTAAACCAGGTCTAAATCAGGTCTAAACCAGGACTAAACCAGGACTAAACCAGGTCTAAACCAGGTCTAAACCAGGACTAAACCAGGTCTAAACCAGGTCTAAACCAGGACTAAACCAGGACTAAACCAGGACTAAACCGGGTCTAATCCGGGACTAAACCAGGACTAAACCAGTACTAAATCAAGTCTAATCCGGGACTATACCAGGACTAAACAAGGTCTAAACCAGGACTAAACCAGGTCTAAACCAGGACTAAACCAGGACTAAACCAGGACTAAACCGGACTAAACCAGGACTAAACCAGGACTAAAGCAGGTCTAAACCAGGTCTAAACCAAGACTAAACCAGGTCTAAACAAGGACTAAACCAGGACTAAACCAGGACTAAACCAGGACTAAACCAGGACAAAACCAGAACTAAACCAGGTCAAAACCAGGACTAAACCAGGACTAAACCAGGTCTAAACCAAGATTAAACCAGGTCTAAACAAGGACTAAACCAGGACTAAACCAGGTCTAAACCAGACTAAACCAGGTCTAAACCAGGTCTAAACCAGGTCTAAACCAGAACTAAACCAGGTCTAAACCAGGTTTAAACCAGGACTAAACCAGGACTAAACCAGGACTAAACCAGGACTAAACCAGGACTAAACAGGTCTAAGCCAGGTCTAAGCCAGGTCTAAACCAGGTCTAAACCAGGACTAAACCAGGTCTAAATCAGGTCTAAACCAGGACTAAACCAGGACTAAACAGGTCTAAACCAGGTC